>NW_024426885.1:80313416-80316717 GCF_017311325.1 Ursus maritimus | reverse complement strand
TCCTACCAATCTTCCTAGTTCTTATGTTCCATAAATGAGTGAAACCATATGATAATTATCTTTCTCTGCTTGATTATTTCACTTAGCATTACCTCCTCCAGTGCCATCCATGTTGCAGCAAATGATGAGAAATCGTTCTTTTTGATAGCTGAGTAATATTCCATTGTATATATGGACCACCGCTTCTTAATCCAGTCATCTGTTGAAGGGCATCTTGGCTCCTTCCACAATTTAGCTATTGTGGACAATGCTTCTATGAACATTGGGGTGCATATGGCCCTTCTCTTTACTACGTCTGTATCTTTGGGGTAAATACCCAGTAGTGCAATTGCTGGGTAGCTCAATTTTTAACTTTTTAAGGGACCTCCACACTCTTTTCCAGAGTGGCTGTAACAATTTGCATTCCCACCAACAATGTAAGAGGGATCCCGTTTCTCCACATCCTCTCCAGCAATTGTTGTTTCTTGCCTTGTCAATTTTTGCCTTTCTAACTGGCGTAAGTTGGTATCTCAGTGTGGTTTGGATTTGAATTTCCCTGATCGATAATGATTTTGAATATTTTTCCATGTGTCTGTTAGCCATTTGTACGTCATCATTGGAAAAGTGTCTGTTCATATCTTCTGCCCATTTTATGATTTGTTTATTTGTTTCTCATGTATTGAGTTTGAGAAGTTCTTTGTAGATCTTGGATACCAGTCTTTTATCTGTAGTATCATTTGCAAATATCTTCTCTCATTCCGTGGGCTGCCTCTTAGTTTTTTTGACAGTTGCCTTGGCTGTGCAGAAGCTTTTTATCTTGATGAAATCCCAAAAGTTCATTTTTTCTTTTGTTTCTCTTGCCTTTGGGGATGTGTCATGAAAAAAGTTGCTGTGGCCGATGTCGTATAGGTTGCTGCCTATGTTCTCCTCTAGGATTTTGATGAATTCCTGTCTCACATCGAGGTCTTTGATCCATTTGGAGTTTATCTTTGTGTATGGTGTGAGAGAGTGGTCAAGTTTCATTCTTTTGCATGTAGCTGTCCAATTTTCCCAGCACCATTTATTGAAGAGACTGTCTTTTTTCCACCGGATGTTTTTTCCTGCTTTATCAAAGATTAGTTGCCCAAAGAGCCGAGGGTCCATTTCTGGGTTCTCTATTCTGTTCCATTGGTCTATGTGTCTGTTTTTGTGCCAGTACCATGCTGTCTTTGTGATCATAGCTTTGTAGTACAGCTTGAAATCCGGCATTGTGAAGCCCCCAGCTTTGTTTTTCCTTTTCAACATTTCCTTGGCGATTTGGAGCCTTTTCTGGTTCCACATAAATTTAAGGACTATTTGTTCCAGTTCTTTGAAAAATGTCATTGGTATTTTGATCGGGATGGCATTGAAAGTGTAGATTGCTCTGGGTAGCATGGACATTTTAACTATGTTAATTCTTCCGATCCGTGAGCATGGAATATTTTTCCATCTTTTTGTGTCTTCTTCAATGTCTTTCAAGAGTGATTTGTAGTTTCTAGAATATAGATCCTTTACGTCTCTGGTTAAGTTAATTCCAAGGTAATGTATGATTTTTGGTGCTATTTATTGTAAATGGGATGGATTCCCTAATTTCTCCTTTTTCAGTCTCATTGTTCATGTATAGAAATGCAACTGATTTCTGAGCATTGATTTTGTATCCCACCACATTACTGAATTGCTCTATAACTTCTAGTAGTTTGGGAGTGGATTCTTTTGGGTTTTCCATATAGAGTATCATGTCATCTGCAAGGAGAGACAGTTTGACTTCTTTGCCGATTTGGATACCTTTTATCCCTTTTTTGTTGTCTGATTGCTGTTGCAAGGACTTCTCGTACTATGTTGAATAATAATGGCGAGAGTGGGCATCCTTGTCGTGTTCCTGATCTTAAGGGAAAGGCTTCCAGCTTTTCCCCATTGAGAATGACATTCGCCGTAGGCTTTTCATAGATGGTTTTATGAGATTGAGGAATGTACCCTCTATCCCTACACTCTGAAGGGTTTTAATCAGGAAAAGATGGTATATTTTGTCAAATGCTTTTTCTGCATCAACTGAGAGGATCCTATCGTTTTTGACTCTTTTCTTGTTGATACGATCTGTCATACTGATAGATTTGCAAATGTTGAACCACCCTTGCATCCCAGGGATGAATCCCACTTGGTCATGATGGATAATCCTTTTAATGTACTGTTGGATCCTATTAGCTAGGATCTTGTTGAGAATTTTGGCGTCCATATTCATCAGCAATATCGGTCTATAATTCTCCTTTTTGATGGGGTCTTTGCCTGGTTTGGGGATCAAGGTAATACTGGCCTCATAGAATGAGTTTGGTAGTTTTCCTTCTGTTTCTATTCTTTGAAACAGCTTCAGGAGAATAGGTATTATTTTTCTTTGAATGTTTGGTAGAATTCCCCGGGGAATCCAACAGGCCCTGGAGTCTTGTTTTTCGGGAGGTTTCTGTTCACTGCTTCAATCTCTTCATAATTAATCAGTCTGTTTAAAAATCAATTTCTTCCTGTTTCAGTCTTGGTAGTTTATAGGTTTCCAGGAAGGCATCCATTTCTTCCAGGTTATTTAATTTATTGGCATAAAGCTGTTGATAAAAGTGTCTAATGATCCTTCCTATTTCATTGGTGTTGGTCGTGATCTCTCCCCTTTCATTCATAATCTTATTAATTTGGGTCCTTTATTCTTTTGAATAAGTCTTGCCAGTGGCTTATTGATCTTATTTATTCTTTCAAAGAACCAGCTTCTAGTTCTGTTGATCTGCTCTACTGTGCTCTTGGTTTCTAATTCATTGATCTCTGCTCTAATCTTGATCACCTGCCTTCTCGTGCGTGGATTAGGCCTGTTCTTCTGTTCCTGTTCCAGCTTCTTGAGGTGAGAATATAAAAACTGCATTTTAGATTTTTCTATTCTTTTGAGTGAGGCTTGGATGGCTATGTATTTTCCCCTTAGGACTGCCTTTGCAGTATCGCATAGGTTTCGGACCATTGTGTTTTCATTCTCGTTGGTCTCCAAATATTGCTTAAGATCCTTTTTAATTCCCTGGTTTACCCAATCATTCTTGAGCAGGATGGTTCTTAGTCTCCAAGTGTTTGAGTTTCTTCCAAATTTTTCCTTGTGGTTGAGTTCCAATTTCAAAGTGTTGTGGTCTGAGATTATGCAGGGAATAATCTCAGTCTTTTGGTATCAGTTGAGACCTGTTTTGTGACCCAGAACATGATCTATTCTGGAGAACTTTCCATGTGCATTCGAATAGAATGAGTATTCTGTTGTTCTGGGGTGTAGTGTTCTATATATATC
>NW_024426885.1:80268190-80313406 GCF_017311325.1 Ursus maritimus | reverse complement strand
AATATTAATGAAAATATTAATGAGAATATAGAAACTCTAAGGGGAAAATGAGACGAATTGAGAAATTAAAAATGCTATGAATCAAATCAGTCAAAAACTAGAGGCTCTGATCTGGCCAGGTGAATGAGGCAAAAGAACAAATTAGTGATTGGAGGATGGATTTGTAGAGAAAGCTAAAACAGAAATCTTGGCTCAAAAAAATCCAATCTCAAGAATGTAGGTTACAGGAGGTTACGACCAATGAAACGCTTCCAATGTCAGAATCATCAGCATCCCCGAGGTGGGAGAAAGAGAGAGGCTTAGAAGAGATTTTGAGCAAATTAGCAGCTGAACACTTCCTAATCTAGCGAGGAAACAAACATTAGGTTAACAGGCAGAGGGACTTCTCCCAAGCTCAACCCACACGCAAACCTATGCCACATCACGCTCATAGTGCATATTCCAAATAATTTAGATCCAAGGTTACAGCATAGAAAGCAGCCAGGGCAAGGAAATTTCTCACATACCAAAAGGCAAGTATCAGGAGTCGTCAGACCTGTCTACACAGACCTGAATGAGAGAAAGGGTTGGGGGCATTTTTAAAAAGCTCTTTCAGAAAAACATGCAGCCAAGGATCCTTTATCCAGCAACGACATCACTCAGGGTGGAGAGATAAGGACCTTCCAAAGATGGCCAGTCACTGACCAATTCGTAACCATGAAACCAGCCCTACAGGAAATATTAAGGGGTTCTATAAAAGTAAAAAAGGCCCAAAGAGTGATGATACAGAACAGAAAGTCACAATCTATAGAAACAAGGAGCTTTTACAGGCAACATGACATCATTAAAATCATATCTCTCAATAATCACTATCAATGTAAATGGCCTAAATGCTCCCATAAAACACCACAGGGTTGCAGATTGGATAAAAAGACATGACCCATCCATCTGCTGTCTACAAGAGACTCATTTTGAACCTAAAGATACAGTCAGACTGAAAGTAAAGGGATGGAATACCATTTTTCATGCCAATGGACCTCAAAAGAAAGCTGGGGTAGCAATTCTCATACCAGACAGATTAGATTTATCTCTAATAGTTAGAGATACAGAAGGACACTATATTATTCTTAAGGGATTTATCCAACAAGTGGATATGACAATTATAAATATCCACGCCCCCAACAGGGGAGCAGCAAGATACACAAGCCAACTCTTAAACAGAATAAAGAGATATATAGATAAAAATACGTTAATAGTAGGGGACCTCAACACTCCACTATCAGCAATAGACAGATCACCTAAGCAGAAAATCAACCAAGAAACAAGAGCTTTGAATGCCATACTAGACCAGATGGACCTCATAGATATATATAGAACACTACACCCCAGAACAACAGAATACTCATTCTATTCGAATGCACATGGAAAGTTCTCCAGAATAGATCATGTTCTGGGTCACAAAACAGGTCTCAACTGATACCAAAAGACTGAGATTATTCCCTGCATAATCTCAGACCACAACACTTTGAAATTGGAACTCAACCACAAGGAAAAATTTGGAAGAAACTCAAACACTTGGAGACTAAGAACCATCCTGCTCAAGAATGATTGGGTAAACCAGGGAATTAAAAAGGATCTTAAGCAATATTTGGAGACCAACGAGAATGAAAACACAATGGTCCGAAACCTATGCGATACTGCAAAGGCAGTCCTAAGGGGAAAATACATAGCCATCCAAGCCTCACTCAAAAGAATAGAAAAATCTAAAATGCAGTTTTATATTCTCACCTCAAGAAGCTGGAACAGGAACAGAACAGGCCTAATCCCACTTGCGAGAGGCAGGTGATCAAGATTAGAGCAGAGATCAATGAATTAGAAACCAAGAGCACAGTAAGAGCAGATCAACAGAACTAGAAGCTGGTTCTTTGGAAAGAATAAATAAGATCAATAAGCCACTGGCAAGACATTCAAAGAATAAAGGACCCAAATTAATAAGATTATGAATGAAAGGGGAGAGATCACGACCAACACCAATGAAATAGGAAGGATCATTAGACACTTTTATCAACAGCTTTATGCCAATAAATTAAATAACCTGGAAGAAATGGATGCCTTCCTGGAAACCTATAAACTACCAAGACTGAAACAGGAAAGAAATTGATTTTTAAACAGACTGATTAATTATATGAAGAGATTGAAGCAGTGAACAGAAACCTCCCGAAGAACAAGACTCCAGGGCCTGTTGGATTCCCGGGGAATTCTACCAAACATTCAAGAAAAATAATACCTATTCTCCTGAAGCTGTTTCAAAGAATAGAAACAGAAGGAAAACTACCAAACTCATTCTATGAGGCCAGTATTACCTTGATCCCCAAACCAGGCAAAGACCCCATCAAAAGGAGGAGTATAGACCGATATTGCTGATGAATTATGGTAGCCAAATTACTCAACAAGATCTAGCTAATAGAGGATCAACAGTACATTAAAAGTTATCCATCATGACCAAGTGGGGGATTCATCCCTGGGATGCAAGGGTGGTTCAACATTTGCAAATCTATCAGTATGACAAGATCGTATCCAACAAGAAAAGAGTCAAAAAACGATAGGATCCTCTCAGTTGATGCAGAAAAAGCATTTGACAAAAAAAAAAAAAAAAAAAAAAGAAGAAAAAAGCATTTGACAAAATATACCATCTTTTCCTGATTAAAACCCTTCAGAGTGTAGGGATAGAGGTACATTCATCAATCTCATAAAACTTCATCAGAAAGCCTACGGCGAATGTCATTCTCAATGGGGAAAAGCTGGAAGCCTTTCCCTTAAGATCAAGGAACACGACAAAGGATGCCCGCTCTAGCCATTATTATTCAACATAGTACGAAGTCCTTGCAACAGCAATCAGACAACAAAAGGGATAAGGTATCCAAATCGGCAAGAAGTCAAACTGTCTCTCCTTGCAGATGACGCAGTACTCCTATATGGAAAACCAAAGAATCCACTCCCAAACTACTAGAAGTTATAGAGCAATTCAGTAATGTGGTGGGATACAAAATCAATGCTCAGAAATCAGTTGCATTTCTATACATGAACAATGAGACTGAAAAAGGAGAAATTAGGGAATCCATCCCATTTACAATAAATAGCACCAAAAATCATACATTACCTTGGAATTAGCAACCAAAAGAGGCATTAAAGGATCTATGATAGAAACTACAAATCACTCTTGAAAGACATTGAAGAAGACACAAAAAGATGGAAAAATATTCCATGCTCCGCGGATCGAGGAAGAATTAACATAGTTAAAATGTCCATGCTACCCAGAGCAATCTACACTTTCAATGCCATCCCGATCAAAATACCAATGACATTTTCAAAGAACTGGAACAAATAGTCCTTATAAATTTATGTGTGGAACCAGAAAAGAGGCTCCAAATACAGCCAAAAGGAAATGTTGAAAAGGAAAAAGAAAACAAAGCTGGGGGCTTCACAATGCCGGATTTCAAGCTGTGCTACAAGCTATGATCACAAAGACAGCATGGTACTGGCACAAAAACAGACACATAGACCAATGGAACAGAATAGAGAACCAGAGATGGACCCTCGGCTCTTTGGGCAACTAATCTTTGATAAAGCAGGAAAAACATCCGGTGGAAAAGACAGTCTCTTCAATAAATGGTGCTGGGAAGCGGACAGCTACTGCAAAGAATGAAACTTGACCACTCTCTCGCACCATACACAGAGATAAACTCCAAATGGATCAAAGACCTCGATGTGAGACAAGGAATTCATCAAAATCCTAGAGAGAACATAGGCAGCAACCTATACGACATCGGCCACAGCAACTTTTTTCATGACACATCCCCAAAGGCAAGAGAAACAAAGAAAAATGAACTTTTTGGGATTTCATCAAGATAAAAAGCTTCTCACACATGGAGAGCAACTGTCAAAAAAACTAAGAGGCAGCACGGAATGAGAGAAGATATTTGCAAATGATACTACAGATAAAAGACTGGTATCCAAGATCTACAAGAACTTCTCCAAACTCAATACATGAAAGAAACAAATAAACAAATCATAAAATGGGCAGAAGGTATGAACAGACACTTTTCAATGATGGCCCGATACAAATGGCTAACAGACACATGGAAAAAATATTCAAAATCATTATCGATCCAGGGAAATTCAAATCAAACCACACTGAGATACCAACTTACGCCGGTTAGAAAGGCAAAAATTGACAAGGCAAGAAGCAACAATTGCTGGAGAGGATGTGGAGAAAGCAGGGATCCCTCTTACATTGTTGGTGGGAATCTGTGTTACAGCCACTCTGGAAAAGAGTGTGGAGGTCAACAAAGTTAAAAGTGAGCTACCAACAATTGCACTACTGGTGTTACCCCAAAAGATACAGACGTGGTAAAGAGAGGGCCATATGCACCCCAATGTTCCTTAGAAGCATTGTCCACAATAACTAAATTGTGGGAAGGAGCCAAAAAAGATGCCCTTCAACAGATGACTGGATTAAGAAGCGGTGGTCCATATATACAATGGAATATTACTCAGCTATCAAAAAGAACGATTTCTCATCATTTGCTGCAACATGGATGGCACTGGAGGAGGTAATGCTAAGTGAAATAATCAAGCAGAGAAAGATAATTATCATATGGTTCACTCATTTATGGAACATAAGAACTAGGAAGATTGGTAGGAGAAGAAAGGGAAGAAGGAAGGGGGAGTAACCAGAAGGGAATGAACCATGACAGACTATGGACTCTGGGAAACAAACTGAGGGCTTCAGAGGGGAGGGGGTGGGGGGAATGGGATAGGCTGGTGATGGGTATTAAGGGAGGGCGTGTGCATGAGGTACTGGGTGTTATATGCAAGAAACTGAATCATGGAACTTTACATCAAAAACTAGGGATGTACTGTATGGTGACTAACATTAAAATATAAAAAACAGGGCGCCTGGGTGGCACAGCGGTTAAGCGTCTGCCTTCGGCTCAGGGGGCGTGATCCCGCGTTCTGGGATAGAGCCCCACATCAAGGAAAAACTCCTCTGCTGGGAGCCTGCTTCTTCCTCTCCCCACTCCCCCTGCTTGTGTTCCCTCTCTCGCTGGCTGTCTCTCTCTCTCTGTCAAATAAATAAATAAAATCTTTAAAAATATATATATATATATAAAACAACAACAACAAAGGGTTTACAATAAACAAAAGGAAAAGCAAGCTCAGATGTCCACACTGGAATAAAGTATATACATTTGAGTGTTTGAGCAGGAAAAAAAAATAGAAGCCCTCACTCTAGCTCACTATTTTTGCAACACACTTAGAAAGGAAGCTTAATAACACATATATGTATAAATCATAAACATCTCAAGAATGAGAAGTGAAACTTCAAAAAGAGCACTGGCTGTCTCAGCCACTCTAGCATTATGAAATGCCTTCTTACAGTTAAATTTATGGGAGAAAAAAACAGACAAACCAGATTATATTAAGAAACTAAAAGGAATAATGCTACAAAGCTCACATTAACATGGGTTTATAGTTTGCTTTTGAATAATAATTTGGGAAGAATTGAGGCGAAAGGCCCTTCTGCTCACATAAAGTGTTAACTGAAGAACAGTTAGTCATCAAATCTCCTTAATCTCAATCTTAATTTTCCAAGGAAAGTCACTAGAAAGAGCAAATGTTAAGAAATAAGGTAAGTGTGGAGAGATGATGGAATGAGGGATCAGATCCCTTATTCTGATATATGTTTAACAATTTCAAGTAGTCTGTCTAGAAATTCATTAGTGAACTAAAACCACAGTTTGCTATGGGAAAGATACATATATATCTCAAAGCTGTAAGAATTTTCATACATTGCTTTAGCGGTAATTACTAGAACAAGACCACATATAAAGCAATTTAAGAATGTCTATCAAAATCACAAATGTATACAGCATCCTTGGACTCAAAAATTCTATTTCCGGAAATGTATCTTATAAACAAACTTGCACACGTCTAAGCGTTATTTTCCTTTCAAGCTTTGTCTTCTACCGGAAGACAAGCAAGCCCATGCCCATCACTAGGACATCTGTTAAATAGAAATCATGATACAAGGTATGCAGTAGAATGTAAGTGTGCAGAATTGAATGGTAAAGTCTTCCATGTATTGTATGGGAAAAGTCTCCAAAAATATTAAGTAAAAATTCAAGGAACAAAGAATGTGCATTATATTACATCTTTTGTATTAAAATGGAAACAGAGAAAAAGAATAATATAATAATATTAATAATATTTGTTTATTATATTATTATATTTGTTTCTAAAGAGAGATTTTTAGAGCTAAGAAATTCAAAGAGATGCTCGAGAAGGATCCCACACAGACCTGGGGAGGTGAACAGTGAGACAGGAGGGAGGAATTTCACAGTATGGCTTTTTATTTCCTTTAAGTTTTGAACCTCATGAATACATTGCCTACTCAATCAATTAATTTTCAAAAACAAAAGCTAGCTCATAATGCTCAAAACACATTTCATGAATAAGATGCTTCCTTATAACAAGGAGAGATTTCAGCATATCCTTAAACAAAACTGACAACTGAATCTCTAAGCAAAAATATGAAATCAGATGACTTGTCCTTAGTTCTTTCAAAATAGTATTTTTATATGCCTTGTATAAGTGTAACACTTCTAGTACCTTGGCCCAAAAAATAACCCCATTTCAATGTTTTCAAGTTAAATCTCAACTTGGTTACTGACATGAAAACCAGACAATTCCAGCCATGCAGGTACTTCTCAGAGAGTTCCTTTCTCACCACAGAAACACCCTTACCTTTGGCAGAATGGTTCTTTCTCCCGTGAAAGGGGATTGGTGGAAACTAAAGAATATATCCATCTTCTGTCTCGATGAAGTGTTCCTCACTAGGGAATCCCCCAGTGACGATAATTTCACTCTACAGAGAAAAAGAATATTGGAAATTCTATGGACAGACTCTGACAAGATCTCCCACATTAGCAGGCAAGGAAGACAAAATGTCAGCAGACACTCTCCAGGCTTTAAGAAAACAGTTGTTATTGAAATTTAAGTGTGCTCAATCCCGAACAGTACCTCCCATGCAAGAATAAATCCTCCACACATCTTTTATCCATGTGTTCCAGTGACAGATGTCTGATTAACATGGTTTCCAATATTCTAGCAGGCCTACACTGCATGTGTCTAATTTCACCACTGCTTTGCGCCTCTCTGTTTCAAATCCTGGCTCCACAAATAGACACACTTCTTTCTTTCTTTCTCTTCTAAATATGTCAGCTAATATTGTGAGCTACCCCTACCCTTATTTTAAGGGTCCTGTTCTGAAACAGAGCATAGCATTAATCCATTTTCATCAATGAACCAATACACTTATGCTAACAAAGGACACTAATAGAATACACAATAGCACGGTGGAGTTGAAGAACAAGAAGAGATGAAAAATAGGAAATTATCATCAAAATTCGCTTCTCAACCCATGGAGCAAGTGTTAATCAAACTCAGTGGGACATGGAGAACTCAATTATCTGAATTTATGTAAGTGCTCACCATCCTCTCTACCACAGAGTATTTTGAAGAATTCAATTTTATCATCTTTATAGGAAAAAAAAATTTCAAAGGAGGGGGTGAGGAATAAAAAGAAAAAAATTGGGGACGAAGTAAAACTTGACCTTAAGACCCTGATATCAGGTGATATTCTCTTGACTCACGATGGTTATCTGCTGCCACTAAGAGGCGCCTTGATTCTTGGTGGGGTCCGCTTGCATCATCTGTTTCAAGTAGCTACTTGGGGGCGCCGGTGGCTCAGTCAGCGTTCAACTCTTGATTTCAGCTCAGGTCGCGATCTCAGGGGGTGGGCGATCAAACACAGCATTGGGAGCTCCCTCACTGGAGTGTGGAACCTGCTTAAGATTCTTCCTCTCCCTCTCCCTGTGCTCCTCCCCCCACCAAGCCCACTCTCTCCACTCTCTCCCTAAAAAAATAATAATAAAAAATAGTTACCTTCTTTAGTCATTTGTATTTTTCCCTATTTTATGTCTTAATAACTTAATGCTGTTGAAATGTGTCCAATTACTCCACAAATAATATTTGCTTATTTTGTTCCAACAAAAATTTTTTCAGATATTTTTGGTTTTTTGTATTGAACTGTGTTCCCTGGACCTTGCTAATCACACTCCCTGTTCAATGTATAAAACAGCAGTCGAGTAGTAACATTCTTGCAAAGTTTTGATACATTTTTTTTTTTTTTATCATTCTTTCAACAAATTCAGTGAGACTTAAAAATGAAATAATTTTATAAAAATTTCATTTATCCCAGTAAGAAGTGTTAACAGTTAAATGCCGTTGGTAAAAAATACATACCTGGTGGGAAAGTCCTTAAACTGAATCCTAAGATTCAGAGACCATGAAAAAGCTTACAATGATATATAAAGGAATTGGTTTATTGGCTTCATGCAGCCCACATAACTGAACTTTTGAGAAACTTACCACATTCATATTTGTTTCAGGGGATCAGCTTGCCTTGGACCTCGCAATGCAGGGTCCCAAGGACCAAACTCAGACGCCACACCAATCCCAGGAACTGCATTTTCATTCTGTATAGAAACAGTCTATTGTTATTTGTCTGAATCTCACTACACAATTATGTTGGTAGATTAATACTCCCATAAAAAGTTCTAAAACCAGGTTTAGGGCAAGTAAACATCGAAAGGTTAAGGGCAAATAGGAAACAAAGGACCCCAGCCATATCTGGAAACACAAGGCGGGGATTATTTTTTACTAAGGAAACTCCCCCACCTGCACCACCCCCAGTTAACATGTGGCGTTTGGGCCAGCACCCACTCACCGTCTCACCATGAGGGTTAAACAAATTGTTATGGAGAAAAAACAGAGGAGGGGACTTACAGGACAATAGGCTGGAAAAAGGAGGATCCACAAAATTCCAGATCCTGTGAGCCCCTTCCACCTTTTCCGCTTCTAATCGTGATTTAAACATTTTTCAGTTTTTTCATTTTTAAGTTCAGTAGTATTACTTCAACGCCTCCCACTGTCAATTTCTGTTCTTGTCCAAAATTACCCATCCAGGATTCAAATTTGTCACCCAAATATTATGCTAAGTGGAAATAAGCCAGACTGAGAAGAACAAATAACATAGGATTCCACATGCATGTGCAATCTAAAAAATGAATAAACAAACAAAAAGCAGAAACAAACCTATAAATACAGAGAACTGACAGTTGCCAGAGAGGAAGTGGGTGGGGATGGGCAAAATGGGTGAAGGGCAGTGGGAGGCACTGGCTTCCAATTACGGAATGAGTAAGTCACAGGGATGAAAGGCAGAGCACAGTCAATGGTGTTGGAACAGACCTACATGGTGACAGACGGTAGCTACACTTGTGGGAATGCAGCATAACACAGGAGAAGATGATGAACCACTACTACGGTGTATGCTTGAAATTACTGTAACATTGTGTCAACTATATACTTCAGTTAAAAAATAATAATGCATTTTTAAAGAAATAAAACGGAGAGAATATGTCATTCAGGAAAAGGGGAGTGAAATGAAAAGGGAGCCTGAAGAAACAGGATGGTGCCACCTTACTTTCCCCTTCTGAAGACCCCAACCACCCAAAAAAAGAGGATCTAGTTTCTGCCCCGTGATGGTGCAAAATCACAACACAGCAAAGACCTTGGGGCTGAATGTTAAAAGGCAAGCAAAGTGAGTCTCCCAAGAAATCTGGATGGTTAGGGAGCAAAACTAGAAGTAGCCCAGGCACCCTGAATTTTTAAAAAATATAATCACTTAAAAAAAAGATGCATGCATGTATATCCCATACGAACTTGCCATAAAAATGTTCTCTGCTTGACTTTGGGTATAATAATCAAAAAGCGAAAACATGAACACCCCAAATGGGTGAATGGATGGAGAGATATATAACCACATGCACACACACACACATATATATACACACAAACATATATATATAAAATGTACATGATATATACATACTCGGCAATAAAGGAATGAATAAAAAACAATAACATGGATGAATCTCAAAAATAATTACGGTGAATGAAAGCCAGACCAAAAACAATAAAAAGAATAAATACATTTGATTCCATTTATATAATACTCTGGAAAATGCAATCTAATCTTTATTGACGAAGAAAGCAGATCTCGGGCTTACCCTAAGAAAAAGGGCAAGAGGAGAGGATTACAAGGGGTATGCACAAGGAATCTTTTGAGGGTGATGGACAGGTTCACTAATTTGATGAATTTACCAATGGTTTCATGGGAGTATACATATGTGGTGATAAAAGTGTTCATTTAAAAATGTCTTGTTACTGTATGGCAATACAATAGGCCTGTTTTCAAGACTTGTGCTAAACTGTATATTCCACAACTCTAAGAGATTGCCTTCTCTGGAGATGACTACAGTGAGTTCTGCCAATGCAAGTCCTGTTGGTGCTGCAGTTACTTCTCAAGCAATAAGTGAACCCTGAACATCTAGACAGGAAAGGAAGGCAACCTTGAGCCTGCACTGGCAAAGCAAGCTCACTCGGTGTTTTACTCACAACTTTTATTTCTTTATGGTGGTTGGGAAGGGGCTGTATACTCCTAGGCACGCATGGTAGCCTCCCAAGTCCATTTTATAGAGAACAGAGTAGATTGAAAAGGAAAAAGGGAGGTTGTGCCCACAACTTAAAACAAAAAATCCTCTGGCAGCAGGGGTTTTCCACTCGGTTCGATCACAGAGAACGTGGACCAGCTGTCCACGAGGCAGCTCCCAAGGGTCACAACTGAAGACCTCGCTGCTGCACATGCCACCTGCTCGCATTTCCCTTCAACCGACATTAAGCAAGTATTTCAACCATCTGATCAAGAGTGATTCTCGGAAGGATGATGACTGAGAGGTTTACACGAATTAAAGCCCCCTTCCAGGCTGGATTCTGAGTTTTTCTGGGCTCTCTTAGCAACTGTTTTCAGTTCTCTCTACGTTGTGGCACACTGCAAGTGCGTGCTCCTCTGCCCTTATTTCGCCCCAGCCCAGGGGGCGGGGAGGGCTTCTGACTTTGAACCCTTGGGATCTATGGAGGAGCCCTGCACCTATGAGACGCACAGTACAGATTTTGAAAAAGAGGCGGGGTCAGTCCAAAAGCTCAGTGGCTGAAGAGAAGAAAAGAAAAGCCCCAGAGCAAGCCTCCCATTTTGCTTCCACTAATGACAATGTAGAACACCACCACCAACCAGCTGCGGCTTCCATTAGAAGCTCTAGCTACGCTCCAGACACCGCCCGCACTGCTTCAGGACCAATGACAACTCCTCTCCAGCATGTCGGTGCGGTACCGTTAAATCCTCGTTTCCGGGAGCTGAGCTGCACCTAGGTCAAGTACGGAAGCAAAGTGCCAACTGGTTAAGGAAGCAGCGGGGAAGGGGTGGCTGGGAATCAGGAATCAGTTTGTCACCGCAATCTGAGGTCTCTGGGCGGCTGCGCTGATCGACCGAAATCGGAGGGCTCCGGAGGCCGGGCGACTTCGGAAACCTGGACCACGGCGCTCAGAAGAGGCGCCCGCAGCTGCTCGGGCCGGGATGCGCCACGAGGCCAGCGCGGGGGTCCCGCCGGCCTGCAGAGGCTCGAGGCGTGGGGGTGGGGATGGGAATGGGAGGGCGGCGCACGCGGAGGCACGGAGATGCCACCCGCACCTGCACAGGCAGAAGCCGAAAGCGCTCGCGGCACTCACCTGCCGGTCCTCCCCGGGCCGCTGTCCCAGGAAACCGCAGTGCCCGCTCGTCTGGGCTGGGCACCTGGGAAGGCAGGGACGACCAGTTGCGGGGGCAGGTACTCCTCCCGGCTCGAAGCCAATCGGGCGCGGGTCGTGGGGAAGTGCCGCCGAGACCGCCCCGTCCAGCGCGCCGCCACGGAGCATGCGCCGTGGGCGACCACGAGCCAGCGCCGCCACGGGCTGCGCTGGGCGGGCTCAACCTGGGCCTGATCCCCTAGCTGCACCTGCACGCGGCTGAGGAACTTTCTCTGGCGAGGTCCGCACCCTTTGCACCGCATAGAGCTGTGGGCTCTCTGAAAGTGCAAAAATTGTATGTTCAAAATCTCGCGCTTGCTGCATTTACCAGTACAAAACAATCTTGCTGTACATTTTATTTTTATTTCTAAAATGTCCAGTGTTAGAGACTAGGGAGTATAGCAGCCAACCCAATGTGGAGCGAACCACTCCAAGTGAATAAATATATAACATAAGGTAGTAGAAAGTGCTATGAAGAACAATAAACCAGTAAAGGAACAATGAAGGAGGCTGTTGTGTTATGTGTAAGGCAATCAGAAAAGGACTCTGATGAAATGGAGACTGAACACAAACAGGGGGGATTACAGTTGAGAACCACATCCATACTGGAGAAAAGAAGACCATTCTGGGGGGTGAGAGAATAGCACGTGCAAGGGCCCTGAGGCAGGAATATTCTGGTGGGTTCTAGGAAGAGCAATGAGGTGGGAGTGCCACTGGAATAGAATGTGATGGTGAAGTACTAACATGTGAAGTCCTAGAGGTACTTGGAGTGCCTTGGAGGGGCAATTGTAAAGATTTTGCTTTTTCTTCTGACCAAGATAAGAAGCCGATTGGAAAGGTTCCGCGATGAAAGACAACATACTCTGATTTACAGTGTAGAAGAGATCACTCTGACTGCTAGGGTCAACTAGGGAAGCAGGGAGACAAGTTGGAAGTCTACTGCAATAGTCCAAGTGAGGGATTAATGATTGCTTGGAATGGGGTTATTGGGAGCAGTGGGGTGGAAAAATACTGGAATTCAAATGGAGAGAAAGTACCATGAATTCAAATGGAGAAGGACCAAGAAGAGCAGCTTGGGAAGGAGATAAGACACTTACGGTTTTAGATGTGTTGATTTTGAGACGACTTGTTAGAGAACTCTCTCAGCTAGGCCCTGTCAGCAGACAGAATCCATTCTGGGCATTACAAACAGAGCAAATGGTCACATAGGTGGTGGGAATTGGCAGGAAGTCAAACACAGTTGGAAACCCAAGACCCCTAGGCAAGAGACCAGCAACGGCAGGAGCAGTCTGCGATGGTGTTGAGGGTAGGCTGGGGAAGTCAAAAGGGGTTTGGGTAAAGCCCCTAGAGACCAGTAATGCTTGTTGAGGAGCCGGGCTGATGGTGTTGAGGGGTAGACAGGGAAGTCAAAGAGGGTTTGGGTAAGCCCCACAGAGACCAGTAACGGTAGGACGGGCCGCGATGGTGTTGGGGGTAGACAGGAGAGATCAAAGAGGGTTTGGGTAAGCCCCACAGAGACCAGTACGGTAGGGGCCGGGCTGCAGTGGTGTTGGGGAGGTAGACAGGGAAGTCAAGAGGGTTTAGGTAAGCCCCAGAGACCAGTAACTTGGTAGGACGGGCTGCGGTGGTGTTGGGGAGTAGACAAGGGAAGTCAAAAAGGGTTTAGACAAGCCCCACAGAGACCAGCAATGGTAGGATGGGCTGCGGTGGTGTTGGGGGAAGACAGTGTCGCCAGAGACCAGAGGTGGTTGTGTTGAGCAGCAGGCTCTGCCAGGGACAACCCCAAGGCCAAGAGGGGAGGATTAGGCGTGCTGTGGCCTTTCCCTGCCTCCTGCCCACCCGATCCCCACCAGTCCCTCCTCTGGGTCCAGAAATGCAACCTGATGCTGGTTGACAGAGGAGCCCTAAGAAATGCAGGCCACGGGACTTAGACCCCTCCTCCACCTCACGACACAGAGCAGAGGATGGGCAGAGAATGGATCAAGGGACAAACTGGCAAAGATCAGCACTGGCACGTGCACATCTAGGGTTCAAAGTCAAATCCCAGGCTGGAGATAGAGACGGAGTTTAAGCCCCGAGACTGGATGGGGTCTCCCAGAGAGGAGAGCGTAAGCAACAGAGAACAGAACAGAGACTCAGAAGATATCAAAGTTGAGCAGACAGTGAGGTTGGAGGAGGCTGAGTGTTGTACTTGAGGGAAGAAAAAAACTTAAGAAAGGGTTAATGCTTGGCTGGGCACCCGAGTGCAAAGAGCACTGAGCAGTGGCGTCGGAGGCTTAGCAGTATTTCTGTGTGTCGGAGCATTGTGCTAAGAGAGCCCTTTCCACAGAGTGTCTCCATCAATCCTCAAAAGCGACCTCCAGTCCCCATTTTACAAAGATGGGTAAATGGAGGGTTAGAAAGATCAATATCTTCCCCCCCAAATCACAAGGTGGGAGTGAGAAGTGGTCCAAATGCAACCCAGACTAATTAAGTCCAGGTTTTTGTCTATGAATAAATAAATAAATGAAAAATCCAACAATGAGTTAGCCTTCACCCACGTAAAGGAGGATTTTCCCCACTTCCTGCTTCGGGCCATTGTAAGCCACAGCGACTAGTAGGCGATCCATATTTTTACTATAAAGAAAGCTTGATGGAAGACAGGAGGTGCAAGGTGGTGTGTGTGTGTGTGTGTGTGTGTGTGTGTGTGTGTGTATGTGTGTGTGTTTGGGATGGGCACTTTATAAGCCTCCAGTGAATCGAAAGGTGAAACAATTCTAAAAGCAGTTCTGCTTCCAGCCAATATGCAGTAACAATGATTAGATTTACTCTCCCACTGTAAACAACTAGGAAAAAAAGAGAGAGAGAAATCAATGGTTTCAGACATTGGACAATAGACTGTAGCGGCGGTCTCTGAAAAAGGAAACTAAATGAAGTGAGCCCTGCAGTTTGCCCAGATAATAGCCTGGGAAGAATTTACAGGCTGCAGTTCAGGAGAGAGGGGAACTTAGGTAAAAATCCAGCAGTTTCAGAACGGGCACCTGGGTGGCTAGGTTGGTTGAGGTCTGCCTTCGGCTCGGGTCATGAGGCCCCGAGCCCCACGGGTCAGGCTCCTACTCGGCTAGGAGTCTGCTTTCTCCCTCTCCCTCTATTGTCCCTTTCCCCTGCTCATGCTCTCTCTCTCTCTCTCTTTCTTTCTCTCTCAAATGAATACATAACATCTTTTTTGAAAAATCAGCAGCCAGTTTCTCTGAGTGGACTCAGGTGAGAATTAAGACTAAGGCAGTCGAGTTTGCAGGGAGAGGACTGAGGTGGGAGAGAGAGTTGCAGAGAGGGGGCGAGCTCTGGGGGCCTGCTAAGGGTTCCCCTCAAGTCTGGCACTGAGAACTAACTGGAGTTTGCATGTGGAAAAACTACACTAGACCAGAGGGAAAAACACCTGAAAGGAACAAATGGGAAAATCCCAAGAAGTTACACAGGATTGGGAATAGTTCAGGTGACACTGGGCCAGAATGGAAAAATCTTTGTTATATTAAAAAGGCACTGGGGAGAAGACTCAGAAAGAGTATTATTGCCTCGGCATGGAGCAAATTATCCTAAGTGAGACTACTTAAAGTAGAGGTCTGGAAATATAAGACCCCCAGTTGATTTTTCACAAGACTATATCATGGGGGGAGAAAGAATAATCTTTTTTTAACAAATGGTGCTGGGACAATTGGATAGCTTATAGCAAAGCAGTAAACTTTGACCTTGTGCAGGAGTAACTCAAAATGGACCCATAGACATGCATGGGAAGCTAAAACTATACTGAGACTTTTTGGGGAGGCACAGTGGAAATAAGAGAAAATACTGGGTTTGCCTCAAGGATTTCTTAAATAGAACATTAAAATCACAACCATGGGAAAAGAAAACAATTAACAAAGTGGATTTCTTCAAAATAAAAAAGAATTCGGTCCTTCGAAAGCACTTTATATAAGCATAGTGAAATTCCACTTTATATCCACGAGGGGTGACTGTAATAAGAAAGACAGATAATGGCACACGTGGGTGAGAATGTTGAAATGCAGGGGGACCAAAAGCCGAGGGGACCGTGAGATGGTGCCGCTGCTTTTCAGAGCTGGTTTGAGGTTCGTCAAAAGGCAAAACAATACAGCTGCCATGTGACCCAGCGACTCCCCTCCTGTGTATACACCGAGGGAAATGAAAACTCACATTCACATAAAAACACCTTGTTCACAAATGTTCATGGGATTATTATTCATAAGAGCCGAAAAGCAGGGGCACCTGGTGGCTCAGTCGTTAAGCGTCTCCCTTCGGCTCAGAGCCTGATCGCGTTCTGGGATCGGAGCCACATCGGAAGGGGGAGGCTCTCTCCCGCTGGAAGCCTGCTTCTTTCCTCTCCCACTTCCTTTGTGTTCCCTATCTGGTTGGCTGTCTCTCTGTCAAGCAAATAAAATCTTTGAAAAAAAAAGAGCCGAAAAGCAGAGAGCTCCAATGTCGACAAGCTGACGAATGGATACATGAAATGTGATGCATCCATACAATGAATAGTACTGCATAATTAAAAGGAAAATGCAGTACTGATCGTGCTGCTAAAACACAGACGAGCCTTGAGCATGCTAAGTCATAAAAAAGCCAGCCACAAAAAGGAAGGGAAATAATTCCACGTACATGAAATGTCAGAAGAACAGAGATATACAGGCAGAAAGTAGATCCAGTGGTTGCCTGTGGATGGGGCAGGGTGGGGAGGAGGAGGTTGGGACAATGTGAGTAGACGGCTAAGGTTGTAGATTACTTTTGCCTGACAAAGGGAGTTGTAAAATTAATTATTGGTGTTCATTGCACAACTCTGTGGATTAAATGAAAGGCATTTAATTGTACACTTCAAATGAGTGGTGATGGTATGTGATTTATACCCCAATATGAGCTGTTTCTCCAGGCCTCATCAAAAGTGATACGATACACCTTACAATTTAGTAACAATACTACAAACCCAGTCAAAAATGGGGAAAGGGTAGCAGATATGCGAATGGCAAATGAAAACAGGGTCACCATCGTGATCATCGGGGGAAATGCTAACTAAAGCCACCATGAACACCACTATTGTACCCACCAGAGTGGCTAAAATTAAAAAGAGTGTTGACGAGTAGTAGCTAGAAATCTTCTGCACTGCTGGTGGGAGAAATGTAAAAGTGGTACAACTACTTTAGAAGCAGTTTGAAACCTTCTTAGAAGTCTCTACATAAGGCCCCCCTCCATCTGACCCAGCTATTCGACTCCTGAGTATTCACCAAGAGAAATGAAAAGTATTTGTACACAAGTGACCATAGCAGCTTATTTGTAATAAGCAGAAACTGGGAATGACATACACGGCTCACCAACAGTTAAAGAAATGGATAAACAAATTTGTATCTGTAGGTGGAATATTACTCAGGAGAAAAAAGCTATGCACACAGCAACATTCATGGCTATCAAAAATAATTATGTTGAAGAAGACAAAAACAGTATACACTATATGATTTCCTTTTTGCTTAAGAAAATTCTAGAAAGTGTACATTAATCCCACATTGACAAAAAGAATATGACTGCTTGCTTGGGAAGGGAATTTTTTTTTTTTTTTTTGATAAAAGAGAGAAGGTTGGATCCCCAAGGAGCTTGAGCAAACGTGTGAGGAGTGGATATCTTTATTTGATCATGGCAATGGTTTGGCTGGCCATAGATGTATATCAAAACTCATCAAAATGTGCACTTTAAATATGAAACTTAATCTTCATCAGTTAGACTTCAATAAAACTCTTAAAACGCTAATAGCTTCCATTTGCTGAGCTCTTGCTCTGTGCCAGATCCTAAGTAGTTTACATACACTATCTTATTGAATCATGAACCACTCAACAGGGTTATTTTCCTCTCCCGCCCAGATGAGGCTGCCAGGGCTAACATCATGAAAACAGTGATCAAGCTCGGCTTGATGCCAGAAGCCCAGTTCGTATTCACTATGTGAGAACTGTAACCCTTCCTTTGTTTCTCTTCTGAGCGCCAGGCACTCTCCTGGGTGTCATGGGTCCAAGAACTAATCAACACTGGCCAGCTGCCACTCAGACTGTCATGCAGGAGGCAAGGAGTTGAGGGGATCGCAGGAGCCTGCTAAAGCAGGAAAGCTCAGCTCTCCCCGGCCCGTGGGCAGGAGGCTCAGCCAGGTGCAGGAAAAGAGAGAGGCTAGTCTTCAGCCATTAAAACAAAAAGGTTGTCTCATGCTTCATGGCTAATAGGTAGCAGACATTCCCCAAGAAAACTGGCTCTATATGTTTGGATCTCCTACAGGGAGGTCCTGTCCCATTAGACTTAGGGCCTCAGGGTCTCACTGGCCTTTGGCCCTGTTTTCCCATCTTTCCCCTGCACACTTTTCCATCATAAGGTTCAGAATCCATCTCCATGTGCTCAGTAAATTAGAGTGACCACCCCACCTCCCAAAAGGAAGCAATTTCAATGTCTCTTGTTTTGTTCTGTTTTCCTTTGAAGCTCTGATAAAATGCTTATTGGCATGCATTTGATGCTACCAGGTGAAAATGGGTTTGGGGTTAGGGGAAGGAACCGTCCTGAGAATCCCAACGGCATTTAGGAATCCGGGACACTCAGGCTTCGACCTGAGAAAGGGGGGAAAAGGGCTGCCTCTTCAGCACTTTTTCCAACTGGGAGCTTTCCAGTTAGTTCCATCACCAAAAGCAGATGGTGGCTTACAGGAGCATTTTAGCACCAGAGGAATTTCTAAAAGATCTTTGTGTAAGGAGCCCATTAATTCCCAGCATGCAATTGCCTTTGATTCCCATTAGCAATATTTATAGACTCTTACAAAAATACCAAGCCCTGGGTGGGGACACTGAAATGAATGAGTCAAGGCTTCAGTGCCCTCCTACACATGCCTGGGCAACTGAGACACCGAGCCTAATCCAGAGGTCAGATCCAAACCCCACAGATATGTTTCATCCGCCAACAGAGCTGGGCCCTAAAATGTTCTAGAAATTTGAGTTAGTGGCTGCCAATTAAAAATCAAAGGAGCTCTCCCCTTCTCCTGCTGGTGGAGGAGAAAAGAACTTCGACCAAATAAGCGAAACAGGGTCCATCCATGTGGACCCAGAGCTGGCCTGAAGTCATTCTTTGCTGTCTGGTTTCCAATTTCACAGTGTGTTAAGGGGCAAGTGACGATTGCAAAACCTGCCCCGCCGAGGAATCGGCCAGACTCCGTTCCCAGGAGGGCAAGCTTGGGAGAGAAGCAATTTAGCCCAGGATCTGTTCTGGGGTTTCCCATCAGCCCTTGCAGTTGGAAGCTGTCTTCCGGGGGCAGAAGGCCACTGTGCCTGGTCAGCCCCAACACCAGCCATGCCCTGAATCAGCCCACCTGCCAGCTTCAGATCTTTGGGGTACTCTTCAGGGACACAGTGTGTCTCTCTGACTGAGCTTCTAGAAATCCAAAAAGCCGGATGTTCATGTCCCTCTCACAGGGGGAGCTTTGGACGCAGGACCGTGTGGACACTGGTCGGGAAGAGTTTCCACTCTGCATATTGGCAGAGGAGGAGATATTCTGTGAGCCATGGGTCCTTGACTCTGAGAGGTTGTGTAAATTTGCCTTCAGTTAACCCAGAACCTTCTGTTTCATTTCTCTCCTGCCTCCCAAAGATTTTGCCCCTTTTGTAAGCATACAAACTCACCTCTGTTAACCATGGCCAGAAGCATCTTTGTGCTAAAAGCAGAGAGAAGTCTATAAAGGCAGTCCTCCCTGGGAGACAGATCCGTCCAGACCTGCTGCCTGCCCTGTTCCTGAGGCCTCATTCAGGAGGGCAGCCCCACATAAGCCTGGCTTGAATCCCATGTCCCAGCCGAGATGCAGAAGTGCCTGTGGAAGGGTAGCTTCATGTTACCCTTCAGGTCTTCAGTTGGTTACCATTGTTTCTCAGCCCCACAGTGACCCACTGTCCCATGCCCTGTTGTAGGTTCCAGCCTAGAGCAGACATTCCGTGTCCTGACACTTTCCCCTCAAGATGCCATTTGGAGGACAGGGGGGACCTGCTTCTGACCAGGCTATTGGGCTCGACTACCTTGCTTACAGAGTCATGTTTCATAAATCTGTTGCATTCATAAACTTGAAAGCATTAGGATGCCATTAAGGGTCTGTTTATATGTTTGGGTATATTTATTATTACTTTTTATGGTTAATTAATACAAGCAGGCTTAAAAACCATCAGAAATGGGAAAAATAAAAATAAAGATAAAAAATAAAAGGAGCTTCGCATAAAAATCTATTACTTTTTAAAAAACGTAAAAAAAAAAATCTTACATCTTCTCCACCCCAGCTATGGGGCGTCTTCACCCATCCATACCCTCTCCCTCCCAGCCTGCCAGCTCAGGCGTCGCAATATCTTCTAAGATTTGGTTCAAGCAATACCTTCTCAATGAAGCACTTCCTTCTCCGGCTCCCATGCCCATCTCGAAAGCCGGTATACCGCGGATTCCAAGGTAAGTTAGTCAACAACAAATTGTCAAAAGCACCGGTCAAAATCAGTATTTGAGTAACTGATTTTTTCTAATCTTCACTAATTTGGCCGACAATGTGCAGGTTTTCTACAAATATTGCCAGTGCATCTTTGAGTAAAGTTTGTTCCCTTTTCAAGATATTTCTGGGGCTTTCACTTGCCTCAATTTCTTCATCGGTAAAATGGGAATTATCAGAGGACACATCTACAAGGGCTCTCAAAATTTGAAATGAGTTATACATTCCCATGTATTAATATTTTTAAAACACACATAGGAGAGGAGAAGTACTTACACATTGTGGAAAAATACTAAGCATGCGTTTGTTATCTATTATTACTTGTTTTTAATTACATAAGAAGTTCTATTCCTGTGATTCCACAAGTAATCCAAGTTAAGTAAAGAAAAAAACAGAAAATAGCAAGTAAAACAAACAAAAATCTACAATAATCTAAGAGAAAAACTTGGGTAACATTTACTATATATCTCAGACCGATTTCTTGCACACATAATTATTTATTTTTCCATGATGAAATATTTTTTAAAGATTTTATTTATTTATTAGAGCAGAGATAGGAGCAGCCAGTGAGAGAGAGAACACAAGCAGGGGAAGTGGGAGAGGGGAAGAAGCAGGCTCATAAGCGGAAGAGCCTGATGTGGGGCTCGATCCCACTTAACGCCGGGATCACGCCCTGAGCCAAAGGCAGACGAGCTTAACCCGCTGTGCCACCCAGGCGCCCCCATGATGAAATATTTTTATGTATAACATTTTTATACTCTGATGATTTTTTTAGGATTGTGTAAGGGTGTGTGTGAGTGTGTGTGTGTGTGTGTGTTTGTGTGTAAGTTCTGATTTATTTTGACTAATTAGGTCATCGATTTTTGGACATATCTCTGAGGTTTAAAAGGATTTATTTCTGGGGTGCCTGGGTGGCTCAGTCGATTGGCGTCTGCCTTTGGCTTGGGTCATGATCCGGTCTGGGGATCGAGTCTCACATCGGGATCCCTGCTCAGTAGGCAGCCTGTTTTCCTCCCTCTCCTCTGCCTGCGGCTCTGCCTGCTTGTTAACTCTCTCTGTCAAATAAATAAAATAAAATTTGAAATAGGATTTATTTCTAGTGTATTGTCTGAAAAGTAAACTTAGCGAAAAACAAGTTTACCATATTGCCTCCGACCAAGTCAAGCTGCCTTAATTACATAATGAAAGAAACATAATTGCCCCAGGAAATAACATAGAGTTGCTTCCCGAAGAGTCCGTGGGCTGCTGTCCTGCCTGAGGTAAACATAGTGTACAGTGTTTGCAAGAAAAATAATAGTGAACTGATGGATAAATGTGATGTCTCCACACCAGAGCCGAATGTTGGGTAAAGGAGAGGCAAGGCAAGCGACTGCCGGCTCGAGGGGGGACAAAGCTGGAAAGCAGCTGAGGTGGAAGGAGCCACGGAAGAATCCAGCTACCCATCGTCAATTCCATTTGTGGAAAGAGAAAGTGGCTTCGTAGCTGGCAGACACCAAGGCAACAGGGACGGGCAGTGACTGCTCCTGGGTACAGTGTTTCTTTGAGGATGACACAAAAATGCTCTGAAGTCAACCAAGCCCACCGTAGGTTGCTGAACCCCACCCCATTTCCCCAGTGACTATGCAGAAACCATAGCTGTGCCCACAGGGTGGATTTTAGGCGTGTGAATACATCCCAATAAAACTGTTAAAAAAAGGAGTGTGAGTCAAAGCAAACTGGGTTGGAAGAATTTGGCAGGCTGTGGGGTGCTTGGGGGGCACCCACAGTGGCGCATCCGATTCTTGTTCAGCTCGGAGTCATGACCTCAGGGTCCTGGGATGGAGCCATTGGGCTCCGTGAGCAGGGAGTCAGCTGGAGATTCTCTTTCTCTCTCTCCTCCTCTCCACCTCCTCTCCCCTCAAGTGTTTTGCTCTCCCTCTCTCTAAAATAAATAAATAAATCTCTTAAAAAAAAAAAAAAAAAAAGACCTTGAGCTGTATTACATCAGGATTGTAGTCACAGCAGTTTATCACTGCTGCGAGTCCGGCACTCTTAAATTGTGGTTTGTTTCTGTTTCTATTCCTTGTTACTGGTTCAGCTACCAGCAGGCAACTTCTTTTACTTTATCCACAGAAAGAATTTACAGTAGAGTCGAGCCCTAAAGGAAATGGGGAGTAGCCATGTAGATACCGGGGCAGGGTGGGGCAGTCCAGGAGGGCCCAGCAGGTACAGAGGCTGACTGCCCCTGGCGTCTGCCACCGAGGCGGCGATAAGGTGGAGGAGGAGGAGTAAGGACATGGGACTATCATATAAGCGCCGTAAATACTGTGAGGACTTAGGCTTTTACTTATCTGCAAATGTTTTTCATTGTTTCTTTTCTAATATTGGTGATTACTGAGGGTTGATGGTCATTCTATTACACACTTACACAGTAGTTTGATGGTTTAGAGAAATTGTGCTTATGTCTTTAACCCATTTGTCTAAGGGTCCTATCCCTCCCCTCACTAAAATCCACACATTTCTCTTGGAGCTCCATAACATAGCATCATAGAGGTGATTCGTGGTTACAAAACAAAAGAAACACATAAAAAGAAAAAAAACCGAGGAGATACTAGAGAAGAGTGAGCATGACACGTTTAGCCTGTACCATTCATTTCAATACAGAGAAGGAATCTTCTAGAGAAGGGAAGGACTAGGCCAAATCCTGGGACCTTCAGGAGGAGAGTGAGAAAGGGGTGGGCTGAGACCAAGAAAGACCACAATGGGCTCAGTGCCAGCTAATGCTGAGTTCTCCCCCAGGATGCCTGTTACACGGCAAACCCTGGGTGCAGGGAAGACTGCCAGCTCTAGAGAAGTTCTAGCCAATTCCTGAACTCAGGCCCATCTGAAAATTATACTCAATAAGATCCAGTCCTTGCCAGACTTGCAGAATTTACTTACATGTTTCTGGAGAGCAGAGATCTGCATGCAGTTCAGGAAGCAGGTATCGATGCAACAGCTTGAATGCAACATTAGCCTTAAAAGCTGTCCTTGCCTTTATATCCCCTAGCTCCTTCCTTATTTGTGTAGGCAGTGTTCTAGAGTCTCTTCTTGTACCCTCCACCCACTCCTGCAACCCTTCCCCCTCCTGCATGAGTCAGAGCTTAACACTTTCAGAAAATCAAAGCCTGGGGTCTTTCAGGCTTCACAGAGAGCAGGAGAGAGCTGGCTCTCGGAGTACAAGAAGAAGAATAAGTCTGTTGGGGTTGCAGGAGAACCGAGGTTGAGGTTCAAGTGCAGCCACCTGCAGTGCGGGGAGAAAGGCCCTCCCACTTTTCCTGCCCTTCACCTTCTTCAATCTGTTCCTTACTTTCTTTTCCTTGTTCGAACCTGTGCATTGGTGCTTTTTCGTGTGACGGGCTGAGCTTGTTGGGTACATGGAGAAAAGGAAGGTACTGAGCTCCAAGGAGCTGTTTTTGAAATCACCTCCCCATCCCTCAAAGTCCTCTCGGGCTGATCCTGCCGCCAAACCAGTCCAATTCCAACCTCAATTCCCCTCGCCCAAGCCTCAGACCTGCCTTGAGTTTGGCCCAGCCTCAGGAAGGGGGATGGCACTCATTCTTTCCCCTTCCCTGCTTTTCACCTCCCCCAATCCCTGCTGTTGGGCGTCTCAAGCTAGAATCAAAATGAGATGGTAGAAAAGGAGATTTTTTCCCCACAACTGGGCTGAGGAATGCAGCTTGCCCTCAGTATCCTCTGAGGCAGGCACAGAACTGTTAGCTCTCATTTACCACACATCACTGCACTGAGCTCTCCAAAACCAAAGTCAGGCCACTGTCATGCAGGCAATGAGGTGTTACTTAAATGGAGACTTCTGGGTCTCCCAGGGCGCCTGAAGTGCCTCAGTCAGTGCCAAGCACCTGACTCTTGATTTTGGCTCAGGTCATGATCTCAGGGTTGTAGATTGAGCTTCGTGTCGGGCTCCAGGCTGGGAGTGGAGCCTGTAAAGTCCTCGTTGCCCTCTCCTCCTGTCCCTCCCTCTTTCTCTCTCTAAAAAAAATTGGGGGACTGGATCTCTGGGGACCTTTTTCCTCAGTGGCCTCAGTCGAGCCTGGACTCGATTCCTCAGCTGTTCTCAAGGTCCCTCCTTTCTCTATTCAGCATGTCCTGCAGTCTACTCTCCCTGGTCTCTGTCTGCCACCCAGAGTCGAAGGTCCCCATCTGGTACCACAAGGAGTGGAGGGTTGTGGAATCTGTTTCTGTTTTTCCTGAGTCCCGAAAGCTTTCCAGCACACTGGGATTTTTTCATATCTCCATTTTGCTGGCGTCATCAGCCTGTCCCAACCTTCACAACATCGCACGTAAAGTGCGGTCCACAGGCCAGAACATTGATGTTACCTGGGAGTGTGTAAAAAATGCAGCATCTGGGACCCCCCCTCCCCAGACCGTCCTGTAATCTGTATACCCGCAAGATCCTCAGGTGACTCATATGACGAGTGTTTGAGAAGCACACTTTGCAAGATTCCAACACAGAAATTCATTTATATATTGAAAATATTTGCCATATAATTCTGGTAAATTTCATTAAGAAACAATTCAAATGCTCTTTTCACTCACCGCCTGGCTCTTAAGAAATCCTAGCGGGCATTGCCAAGGATTCTCTTCTCAATGACCACCACTTTTTTGGAGGGACAGTCAGGGGACAGTCTACGGTGAAAAGCCCGGGAGCATGTGAACTTGTTTGAGCTAGGCTGCCATGTCACCGTTAGCACATAAAGAGAGCCGAGACAGCAGAATTGCATCAGGACTTCACAAAGTCTTATCTCATTTCTTGCTGGAACTGTTCTTTCCATACAAAGGTAAATATCCGGAGTATTGCAGGACTTCCAATCTGGCTGAGATATCACCTCACACCTGTCAGAATGGCTAAAATCAGCCATACAAAAACAGCAAGGTGTTGACAAGGATCAGGAGTTGGTGGGAATGCAAACTGGTACAGTCACTGTGGAGAAAGAGTATGGGTTCTCAAAAAAAGTTAAAAATAGATGGGGCACCTGGGTGGCTCGAATCATTAAGCGCGTCTGCCTTCAGCTCAGAGGGCGTGATCCCAGGGTCCTGGGATCGCTCCGTATTAGGCTCTCTGCTCAGCTGGAGCCTGCTTCTTCCTCTCCCCCTCCCCCTGCTTGTGTTCCCTCTTTTTGCTGGCTGTCTCTCTCTCTGTCAAATAAATAAATAAAATCTTTTAAAAAAAATAGAACTACCCTGTGATTCAGCAATTGCACTCCTGGGTATTTACCCAAATCACGAGACACTAATTTGAAGGGATACAGGCACGCCTATGTTTATAGCAGCATTATTTACAACAGCCAAATTATGAAGGCAGCCCAAGTGTCCAAGACTGATGAATGGATAAAAGAAGATGTGGCATATATATATACACACATATATATTATACATAATATATAATAATAATATATAATAACACATAATAATAATATATAATAGAATATTATTCTAATAATAATATGTAATAATATATATAATAGAATATTATTCAGCCATAAAAAGAATGAAATCTTGCCATTTGCAATGACATAGATGGAACTAGAGAGTTTAATGCTAAGCAAAAATAAATTATGAATCAAAGACAAACACCATATGATTTCACTCATATGTAAGATTTAAAACAAAACAAACCAGCAAAGGGAAAAAAAGAGAGAAATCAAGATACAGACTCTTAACTACAGAAACACGCACGATGGTCACCAGAGGGAGGTGGGTGGGGGGCGGGGAATAGGTGAGGGGTGAAGAAGGGCACTTGTTGTGATGAGAACCGGGGACGTATGAAGTGTTGAAGTACTATGCAGCACACCTGAAGCTAACATAACACTTTATGTTGTAGCTGGAATTAAAAATAAAAACTTAAAAACTTAAAAAATGACAGTAAAAGAGCAAAGAATGTTAAAAAATTTTTAAATAAATTTTTATTTTAAAGATAAAATAGGCCGGATGTGACCTGCCCTCAGATGGACAAGTTAGCAGTCCTATATGGCGCCCAAAATATAGGACACAGCATTAAGTAGTCAAATAAATGACACTGCATCGGGCACGCCTGCTCCTTGTGGCACATACGGCTTCAGTGTCCCACAGAGCATCTGGTAGGCAACCAACAATATTTTGTCAGTTGACTGATTTTCTCCAAATTGTCAAACATTCTCACATTTGAATAGTCTTTGCTGTGCACACAGTGAAATCAGAGGACTGATTGCTATTTCTCTGGATGCCATTAAGGAGAAGGCAGGAGCCAAGGAATCATTAGCTGAACCACGCAGTTTCTGGTCCTCGCTTAGAGCAGACAGCTTTATATTCGACCTTAGGTAAAATGATAAGCTGTCTAATGATAGCCCACCTCAGGATCAACGCGTTGGATTGATGGCACCAAAGTAGATCAAATCACTAAAGCAGCTGTTCCCTCGAGATGCTCTTAATGTGAAAAATGCAGGTGGGGAGCCTCAGTTCTCCGTGGTATAATCCCAGGGGAGCTGCAAGTGGCCCCCTCCCCGTCACTGAGATGCTGCCAGAAGATTGTGCTGGGTGTACCTGCACGATCCTACAGGAGCCACTTAGAAATGTGACCAACGCCTCCTTCATCCGTGAGGCCATCCATTCTGTGAGCTGCTTAATTTAAGTGAATATTAACCCCAATAATAGAGACGGAGCAAAGGATTGTCTCTGGTCTTTAACGTTATGCCCGCGATAAATTCTGTACCCTTGCTGTTTGAGAAGTAATACTACTTCTACAAGAATGGGGAGAGGCATCCCTCCTGTTCCAAATGGGGAGGGAGAGGGAGGGAGGAGGGAGGGAGAGGGAGGGAGGGAGGGAGGGAGGAAGAAAGATTACTTTTGTACACATCATCACCAGCGATCACGTTGGGTACAAAATAAGGAGGCAGGTGTCTCAAGGAGGACTGCATGGTGCTTGACTACAGACAAACCTTTTCTGTTGGCATCTCCTAAATTGCCAGTTGTCAATGTCTGTTCTGCTCAGACTTGTAAAATAGTTGGACAGTGAATGGGGGGAAAGGACTGAGAAACTATGTTATTATTACTTTTATGGTATGTAAGGTCCCTCTGGGAAAATTTAAAAAGTGCTGTATTGGCCAAGACAGCAATTTAACTCAGCTTTTTGAAAATAGGGATTTTCTTTCCAAATGTTATTGTCCGGGGAAATGAAACGTATCTGTTAGGTCAATGAACTATACAAGAAAAGAGCATAAGCTCAGGTACTTGTTTCAACTAGGCACTTTCCTGAATCCCAGTCTACTCAGTAAGAATCTAATTCACCTTGAAAGACCCTCCACCCTCCAGCTTATACTAGAAATACTCCTGATGATGCCCAAACAGAAGAAAAAGAACACATTCTTTCTAATGAAAGACACAGGAGGAAACACACACATTTATAGAAAGCATTTCCTGTGAGCTCCTTCCTAGGTTCTTCACATCCAACATCTCAATAACATTACGCCTAAAATTCTCTAGACTATTGCTTTCATTCAAAAAATAAAGAGTTATGTCTTCTTTCCTAATTCATTTTAGGGGTTGCCTAGCACAACTCAGTATTTCACTGAAAGAAACATAATAAATACTATTTGACAGAGGTGAGAATAAGACAAAAAAGCAGTGGCCTTTGTTCATTTGGCTTAAAAGAAAACAAGGAAAGTGCTCTCCTCGAAGCAACCCTCAGGACGGCAAGACATACTACCAAAGATTGCCGCCATGAAACACAATGCTCGCGTGAAACTTCTCACGCTCAGTGTAAGCATATCGAGCATTTTTATGGCTTCCTTGGTGTTACTTTATAAAGTTCTTGCCACTCCACAGTGTCTGACACTGACCTTGATACTGTTAAAAAGCCGGCGATGAGGTGACCCCGTCTCACTGCGAGAGACTTGGATGACCCCGATGCCTGTCTTCAGAACGCATACTCTTCTCCATGCCTCCCGCTCCCGACGGCAGCTCGGCGTTTTCAGAAATCGGTCTTCCAGCTCATCTTTGTGCTGTGCCCTTGGTTTGCATCTCTTGGCGCCTGTTTCTGCCCTTTCGAGTGGTCTCTCTAGGAAAGGCTGTGTGGGCATCGGAGAGTGGGCGGGAGCCAGCTGCAGGGAGTCATCTAGAGAAGTTTCTTATCCCTATTGCCGCCCTCTTTCTCCTGGGAAACAGGAAGCCCTCCTCCTGATCACGAACAATTTTTTGCTGGGGAAGGCAAATACTCTGCTTGACCCGGGTGGGGCAGGAACACCAGGTTTGGGGCTTGAGTTCTCAGCACTTTCATGCACCAGAGCTTTCGAGTTCTGAGAGCACGATAAAGGCGCTGTCAAGTTGGAGCACTAGCGTTTTCTTCCAAGTGGTGTCGCCTCGGTGGCAATGGTGTGCAGCTGTGATCCTTTTAAACCAACCAAGACACAGCTTGTCCAGAGAGATGGACTGGACTCCTCAGTGGGTGCGGAGGCAGGCGCCCAGCAGCCTCGGGCGCGGAGGTGTCCCTGCGCCCTAGCGCTGCCCTCTGCACCTGGGAAGCATCTGTCCCTTTATTAAGCAGTCCTTGCTGGCGCGAGGATTTGCTTGCTCTGGAAGGCCTGCTGGCTTGTCGCAGAGGCGCCCAACCAGGAACCGGGCACGAGATGGCTAAGTGTCAGTGCCCAGAATTCGGGGCCCCAGCTGTCCACAACGCGCTCGCGGTGGCTTTTCGCCTGGGCCCGACCGCACTTCCCAGTGGGCCTGCGCTTGCCCTCGGGCCCCTTCACGTTCCTGCGGCGGCCGTTTGCAGTTCGGCTGCAGAAGTCTAAGGTCTGGTTAGCGTTCGGAGGCGGCTTGAGAGTGCATTTTTGTTGTACAGAACCGCTGCCGGCGTTCTTGCACGCCTCCCGCAGCTCCGCCCGGAAACGCCGCTGCGCGAGCCTGGGCGCCCAGCGTGAACCTGTCCGCCTGGCAAGGCCGCTGAGGCTACTGAATTGTTGCCAAAAGCCACCGAGCAGCCAGTCACCCTGCGACTTCCATCAGAAACCGTTGCCCGCTAGCCGAAGGACTGGATCTTATTTGGGGGTAACTACTCTCCATCCGTTTAAGATTTGGGGAGAGGGTGAGATTTTTTGGTATTTTTGCCAAAGAGTGAGACTAACTCTTCCCAGTCGTGCACCGGCTGCAGGTCACAGACGAACAGGTGGCAAAGCACCAGGTGACTACAGAGCCTCTGAGATCACGCGCAGAAGTTGGCTTCACCTTGGAACCAGACGGATGGGTTTGAATTCTGGCCCAGACATTTGTGCACAATCTAAACCCTGATTTCTTCCTTTTAAAGAATTGCTCAATTGTGCCTATACAAAGGGCAGGTGGATTTTGGTGACATTGGCTTATTTTCAGCTTCATCGCGTGGCCACTCTGATGTAGCTGCTGTCGCAGATGTCTTTTTTGTTTTAGAGCAAATCAGCACATTCTCCGGCCCGTTAACTATGTACCTTGGGTGTAACTAGTCCAACGCTATTCTCTATTGTGTTCGTGAAAACTGACAAGAAAGCAGTCTGCTTCCTGCTGGCAGGACAGAAATCCACCTGCCCAAGCCCTGGGATCTACAATTCTCCAGTCCTCTGTCACTATTCTCCTGCAGAGAGTGGATCATTCCTCATCTGACAAGACATCAGGCTGGCCCAGTGTGATGGCGGCGGCACTAGGCCGATTTGGATGTGGTAGGCAGGAGCTGCAACTGTTCTGGACACCTGGCTAAGGCAGCATGCATATCCAGTAGGTGGGAAATAAGCCCCTTGAAGTTTCGGAGGTCTGCCGCCTCAATGACATTTCTCGGAGTCCAGTGTCCAAGACATGTGGGCATGTGCTTTTCCAGTGTGAACAAGTTGTTCATCTGTTCCCTCCGACCACTGAGAAAAGAGGCAGCGAGGCCTAGGGGGTCCCCATGGGTTAGGGAACAGCACACACTGCATCTGTGCCTGCTACTTGGACCCATTTTCTGAATGACCCTAAAAGGCGGCTGGTTTGTGTTGGCCGAACAAAGAGAAAGGGTCTGCAACAGGTCTGAGCTGTTGGACAATACGACTCATCAGATTGGATGGTGTCCAAAGTGCCTGTGGCTTTATCGAGTCTTCCCTTTCCACCAGGAAGTTCTCCTGCTGCCCTGCCTGCCCGGAGTTCCCCTCAAAGCAAGGGATGGTGGCCCACCACCCCTTCCGCCGCTCGAGCAGTCAGCCTCCATCGGCCCTCACCGGAATGGTGTTTGTTCTCCCACAGAGGCAATCTCCGTCCCCACAAGGCAGGGAGAAGGCAGAGAAAAAGGGCAGGAGGGGCCGGCGCTCAGGGAAAGCGCCCAGGCTGGCTGCGGCTTGGCCCAGGGGGCCGGAGTGTGTGGCCTGCAGCTGCGGGAGTAAACCTCCCCTCTTGCCCCCAGGCAGTGGTGGTTTGGGAGAGGCTGAGCTCTAAAGGCCAAGGAAGTGGGGATCTGTGTTTACACTGCCCCAGGCTCAGAAGACTGTCCTGGAGGGTGCTGGGCAGCCCACATCCTGCAGCTGTCTGCCTGGATACCAGCCTGTCTCCGCGGGAGCTCACCCCGGGCTCCAGAGGGGCTTGTGACCTTACCCTCCACCTCCAGAAGTGTCGTCCCTGTGGCTTGCCCACTGGAAACTCCTCGCTGTATACACTCGTGTGTTTCTCAAAGTGCTTTCCTTCTTTCTTTGCTTTCCAGGTTCATTCAAGTTTTTCTGGGAAGCTTCGGACAAAGATTTCTTCCTGTGGATTTGGAGCTTGAACTTCCTGGAAAAGAAGCTCCCAGTGGGTCCCTGCCAGCAGTGGACGCCGCCATAAGGGGAGAAGCAAGGGTCTACCTTCCCGCCGACTCCTCTGGGTCACAGCCCCTGTCTGGGCTGCCAGGGCCCTGTGGGCATCCCAGGTCTCCACCACCCCTGTGACATTGTGGGTAGACGGGAGACCACAGGACCACACTGAGAGTCTTCTGGAGTGGTGGCTCCCGTGGGGCTCTCCATGGAGGTGCAGCCCAGGGGCACTTGGGTTCGTGGGGCAGGGGCACTGGGAGACAGAAGCTTAAGAAGCTTGTGAGCATAGTTCCCGGCAGGGTTAGGCTGTCTTTGCCATTCTGCATGGAGGCTGGCCAAGGCTGGCTCTCCCCCAAAGTGAGGAATTCCTGCTCTGATTTGTGCTGCTGGAGAAGTCCCTGCTGGCGGCAGGGACGGGGGTATGTGTGTGTGTGGGGGGGTTCTTCTTTCCCTGCAGGCTGCAGGCTGGGCAGAGGTTGGCAGGCCTGGTTGTTGTGTGCCCACCCTGTCCCTGAGCCACCTCAGGATCTCGTGGCCCCTCCTGAGTACTCTCAGTGGCAGTCACAGTGGGAAGGGGGGCAGGCTGCTGACACTGTGCGGCCCGAAGGGGTGAAGCGGAACCCTTGCTGTACCTTGGGGTGGGGAGAGAGAGCTGCTGTTAGATCAGCTGAAGGCTCAGGCTTCAGGGTGGCAGGGTAAGCCCTCCAGCTCTGGTCTTATAACCAGGAGCAGATATGTGGCCATTACCTCATTGCGTTTCTGGCCCGTCATGATCCTGGGTCCCTCCTTCCATGTGCTAACCCACGGCACCCGAATTTAGTCTGCTGAGGTCCTTGTAGTCAGAGGGCGTACCACCTGGGCGTTAGTTCCTCATATTTGTGACCCACAGAAATCCCCTGAGCCCTACGAGGTGTGCCCCAAAGTTCCTCTCCTGCTGGGATGAGAGTGAGGAATTTCTCAAGCAGATTTTCACATACCACTGACCAGGATGAAATGTGATAGTTTCTGCTACTCACTACCACGCTCAGAGCTCTTTGAGTTTCTGTCCTACAAAGGCAGGAACCCGTCAGTTTTATACAAGGGATGACTTCCAGACTCATCGCCCACCAGGTGCTACTTTTTGACCCTGGAAGAGTCACACACCAGGGTGGTAGAAGGGGGTCTGCCACAGAAGTATGTGGCTTGTTGTGAAAGGTGAATTTGCCGCTGAAGCCCCAGGATGGCAGCATCCATGAGGCCGGGTTTTCTGCCTTTAAGTCTCTATGGACAATACACTTCTGGTGACAGCTGACATAACAGGCAGCTCTCTGATGGCATCAGCCTTCAGCCTCTTCTCTTCCTGCCAGGAGCCACTAGGGGCTCAAACACCTCCCCTTCCACTAGCCCCCTTCCCAGCAACACGGAGATTTTCTCAGCCTCCGCCACTTCAAAATTTCACTCTGTTGGGATGATCCGGCTTCATGGATCCTGCCCAGCAGGAGATGGTCTCTGGAGCCTGGAGTTCTGTTCCGGTCTCATCCAGCGATCTTCCGCGGCTGTTGCTTTGCCAGTCAGGACGTGCTGGACCAGCTTCACCATGGCCGAGTCGCCCACTTGCCGGTGATGTGAGGAGAGACCTTTGTGGATATGAGTCTCTCCTCAACAGAGATGCCCAGAGGCCCACAGCGTGTTGGATATGCGCTGTGCTTGGAGTTCAAAGGTGTCCCTGAGGGTCAGCTACATTTGGGAAAAAAGCTGGTGAAGTTTGGTCCAAATCAGTTCAAGTTCATCTCATGAAATTTAAGGACAGAATCAAAAACACAAAATAAATAAATACTAACAAACTAGGAGACATGAATAAAAAGGAAGGAAAAGGAAAGAAAATTTTAAAATGAGAAAAATAAAGAAAAAATGAAAGAAGAAAAAGGAAATTAATAACCAACAGACAAAAACACCAGGAAAAACAGTTAATTTTGGTCAAAGTCCCTCAGGTCATTGAAAAGCAGCACTGTGCCATAAAGGTCAATAACCTAGGCCCAGCCAGAAATTTCTTTGGTCCTTGGAATTCAAACAGTAACTCAGTGAGACCTAGCAAGGCCGGGAGGTGTAATCCACCGATTTATTTTCACACACACACACACACACACACTGTTGCTTCGGTCTCTCCCTTCCACACATAAATGGTTTTTTTCAATTCTACACATCATCTTGACCATTGTTACTCTGAATTCCATTTCTGATAATTTGGTTATATCCATATCCATCAGTTCTGTGGCAGAGGCCACAGACTCATTATCTTTTCTTTGCTGGGGGGGATTTCTCCTTCTCGTCATTCTGATGAGGAGAGGTTGCGGGGTTGTCCAGAGCCCAAATTATTGACCAGGACCCAGGCAGTGTGCACTTGTTTTATAGGGACCTCAGGGATGTGGGCTTCTTGATTTTTCAGCCTGCCTAATGGGGGAGGGGCCAGCCACACCGATACTCAGGCAACCCTGTTTGGGTAGAGTCTCCATGTCCCCTGCGAGGGGGGATGGGTATGGGCACACTGTGAGCCGGTATTTCCAGGCTTTTGTTCTCTGGCGGCTTTCCCTGGCAGTTTGCTGTGCCTCTTCGAGAGTCAGAGCAGCAGTGCCCAAATCCCAGCCTCTGTCTCAGAACAGAGAAATCGCAGACCGCTCTCCGCTGAGCTCTCCTGGCCACTTTAACTCTGTTTCTGTTGGTGGTGCTAAATCCTGCAGCATCTCGGGATGTGCGCCCCACAGCCAGCATCCCAGCCCTCACTTCCAGGGCCGACAGGTGTCTGTCCTTTGTGCTTCTAACACCACCAGCCACCCCCGCGCGCTCCGGAGCTCCGTTTCAGTGGGGTTCCCCCGCACTCCGGAGCTCCGGTTTTCAGTCTTGTTGCATGCGCGTTCCCTGGCTCATGGTCTCAGTCTGCTCTCTCGCGGGTGCCTGTCCGCGAGTCTGGCCTGCTCCCCAGTGCAGGTGGCTAACGCTTCCTGGCGCCCAAGCGCGGAGGCTCCCTCCTCCTTCCATTTATCTTCCGATATCTGTGCACTGATTCACGGCTCCCCGCTTCATACCTCAGTACTCAGCACTGGAGATGTTCATTTGTAGAGATCCAGTTGTATCTTCCTGCATCTCAGGGTGATTCCGTGGGTGTTGAGGATGGTCTGGTACCTATCCAACTCGACTCAGGGGACCGGCTGAAAAAGGGGTCCCCTACTCCTCCGCCATCTTAACCTCACCCCCTCTTTAGTAAACCCTTTGATTTCAGATCCCCTATAAAGAAGAATAGGTACAGATGTCATTTCTCTTTAAAGTGGTTGGTTGACTAATAGAATTGGTAATGTGAATCACTTAAAAGAAGCTCGGTAAAAACATGCTTAGATAACGCACCCTCCGTGTTCTCTGTCTTCACCCCCGGGCTTCTGTCTCACGCAGCGCTTAGCGCAGGGAGTGCCACCTGCCCCACGTACGGAAGTACCTAGCTACGTACTCCTGCAGGTGAGGTGCTGTGCCCCCAAGGTGAGCAGAGTGAGCACAAGTCTCCACGTGCTCCCCGGTGGCAGGAAGGAGTCAGGAGAGCTCAGTGCCAGATCTGCGCTGGCTGCTAGGGACGCAATGTGTTTTCGCCTCTGGGTGCCTTGGATTCTTCATCTGTAGAAACAGTCGATTGGCTGGGATGATCCCAAATTCTCTTTGGTCACTCTGGTGCTGTGGGTTCTAGTCCCTACGCTTTTGTTGTTATTGGCAGGCGTGTGTGCTGCAGGGGGGTAGATACCCCTGGTCTTCAGAATGGGGGGCACGGACTGAAAGCTCTCTGAATGTGGTCACAGCAAGAGGTCTCCACCTGCTTTGTCTGCTCTGCAGAGGCCTCCTTGTAAGGGGGCCGGGGTGCGTGTCCCACAGCTGCTGTGCGCTAAGCTGCGTGTTCAAGGAGCGCTGCGGGGCGTGACTCCCTTATCTAAGGCAGCTCCTCATATTCCTGAGCACTGCATAGGACACATGGTTTGCATGACCCCTGCCCCCGGCAGGGACCCCTCACTGTCCTCTCCTCCTGCTCAGGAGCAGCATTGTCAGTGGTCTTGCTTTGGCTCATTTAAGCCAAATAGACAAAAAGAATTCCTAAGAGTCCTTCACAGCCAAGGTGGAACTCATCCTCTCGTTCATGCCACTCCCTCCCCTGACTTCCTCGTCTATTAATAACACCATCATCCTCCCGATGATCCGGCCCTGGAAACTGCAGAATCACTCTTGACTCCAGACCTCGAGCAGCTGTCAGGCCCTCTCTAGGCTGCCCACGTTATGTGGCTCCAGTTCCTCTCTCCCTCCGCTGGGCTGGGTGCCACCCTACTTACGCTCTCCTGACCGTTTAACCCAAAGCCTGCAAGAAGGTCACGATCCAAGAGAGGCTTGAGCCACTTCCATTTTTGAGGCTTCCCATGTATTAGAAAAAGGAAGAATTTCAAAACAGGCAGATGCAAATTGTTTCTCTTTTACAAAATTAATGCTTCTACTACACCCACATATAATGGCCTGCATCTGTACTGATTACAAGGCATTGCAGGGTGCCTTAAACCGTTCATTCATTTCCTGGGGAGATGGTGAAACTGTCCCTCTTGCCCTTTTTAAGTCCATTTTCTCCATTTCTGTGCTGTCCTGCGGTGCCGTGCCCCCTGTGTGGGGAGCGCCTTCCAGGCCTGCCGCACTGGCCTGTTTGTACGGAGCGCCTCATGTAGAGATTATCGGAGGGCTTTATGGTCCCAGTGTTTGGCCCCGTGGCTCGTCCTCCTACCCCTGTCTCGTCCACCTTGTGTAGTTTTGCAGGATGAAGCTTCTCCGAGCCAGGGGTCGTTATAGGATAGGGCCATCGGGCAGTCCTCAGGTCCCTAACACACGAGGTGACCTACCTTTCCTTACTACTGTTTCCCCGTTGCCTGGACCACTCACATGGCAGAACTTCGAAGCTGCCGTGGGTGTGGCAGAGACCTTCGATTCAGCACCTCGGTGATGACCATCAGGGACTGTGATGTCTGCGGTGTCTGTGTCTCCTCCCAGTGGGGTGGCAGACCGCAGGTGCATCGGTTGCCAGCTGGGTTCATTCGTTGGCGACGAAACTGTCGTCATTGATCAGCTGTGAGGGTTGAAGCTGGCACCTCGGCCCAGCGATGAGTGACTGAAGTCGCGTCTGCTGTGGTGTAAGTATCAGAGAACGACTTTCGGATGTGCTGCAATCCAAGCAAGGCAGTCCCTTTCTGCGGAGCTCCCCCTGGGCTCCGGCAGGTGAAAACGGCCTCTCGGCTGCTGCTCCCCCTGCCCACCATCTTCATTTCTATGTATTTATAAAAACCATTCTTTCCCTCCCTCCAGGCGCAGCTTCCCAGCAGCTGTCCGGGTTGCTGGAGCGGGAAGGAGACGTCCTTCCTCTGAGCTTCCCAGCACCTTGCTAGCACCGCTCTCCTTCCTCTGCCGTGCTTTCCTTCCTCTGCCTTGGGATGGACTGACTTCTGTGCTGCCTCCTCCCCACTGTCCCTCTCTGCAGACACTGTCTGAAGGCAGGGCTCTGCCCTTGTCGTCCCCGTGTCCGCCAGCACGGTTGGCAGCGCCATGCCCTCTGCCCGGCCAGCCTGACTTCAGAATCGGGGTTCTGAACCTCATGAAGGCAGTGCACCTTGTCGGTAGTGCAGTAGCACAGAACGCTGCTCACACATGTTACGTACGGTTGTAGAGAGTGTGCGGACCCAGTGAAGGACCTGCTGATTTAGACGGTCATTTGCCTGTTGGGTCAAACTCCTACAGCTGGTCAGCTTGGAACACGTACGTGCAAAGTTCCTAGCAGCCTGTGGAGCCTATGTGTGTTTCTCAGGGTGAAGCCAACTTCTCTGTCAAGTGTTGAGTTACCCCTGCTCTGCACTAACTCCAAAAGGGAATTGAAATTCCGAAATTCATCCTTAATAGGGAAGTGGTTCTCTTTTCACGTGCTCAGCCTTATTTCAGAAAGTCATGGGATGTCAGCACTGCAAGGGTCTCAAGGTCCTGTGTGAGCCAGGGATTCAGAGAGTTTGCATTTTTAACGTAGTTCCTAGTGGATTCCAGGGTAAAATCCTTGGGTTCTGGAGCCTGTGTGCTAGAGGAACACCTCATTTTACTGGGGGAGACAAAGAGAGAAAGAAATTGGCTTTAAGGCAAAGAATAGTGGCCCAGCCAGTCTGGCTCCAGAGATAATGTTCTTTGAACTAGAGAATCCAACCTTATGTAATAAACATTGAGCAAGTTGATCCCATGATAATTAGATACTTATTTTATTTGACTAAAACAAGGAAATGCATATTGTCTTGCCTAAAATAGAGAGAACAGTGACTACAACAAGGCAGACTTCTTGCCTAATTGGAAAATACGTTGTTCATAAAGCAATCGTCAAAGCACCACTTGTGATTATTTCTATCTGATACACGTATATACGTAAATACACACATGCACATATGACATATCTTATCTCTGATATCTGATATGATCTATGATAGGTATCTGACGGCCTAATGAGTGAAGTGGTATTCTGGGACATGAATAATTCTCTTCAGGCATTTTGAACTTCACCTTGGCAAAGACGCCCCAAGGCTTGCCTCTTGAGCTTTTTAAGTCATAACTGAAAATTCACCATCTGGCTTTGAATGAGATCTTTGGACAGAAAGCCATTGACTTGTATTCTCATTTGATTGTTTTAAGATTCTATTATTTCTGGATTTTCTGTCCTCCTCTATGCAATTCCTGAAGGAACCGTCTGTTTGAGTAAATGCTGTGTTCTGACAAGCATCCCAGAGTCCCGGGCGAGCTGAGATGTAATTCTTTGCCTCCCGGCAACACTGGGCCAATGTAGGGTCGTTAATGGATGCCCAGGCTTCTGGACTCTGGCCAAACTGAACTCCCGTCCAGCTGTGCTTGACTCTGATGGCTCTTGGGGTGGCGGACTGTGTTCAGACCTTTGCCTACAGCCTGCATGAGCCAACAAGAGTTCCTCCTGTCCCCTCCCGTGTGCAGGTTGGGGCTGGAAAGGAAGAGCGTGCCCTGCCAGCACTCTCCGTCTCCTGCACCCTCCCTGTCTTCCTCCTCGTTAACCGGTCTTACCCGTTCTCTGTCCTCATTCTCCGAGTCACGTCTTCAGGGAACAGTCTCCAGCCACTCATTCTCACGGCTCTCTGGGTGTTTCCTGCCTAGCACAGAGGGCAGAATACCATAGGTCATGATGAGGGATGTAGGTGACAGTGTGTGTGATTTCCACCTTCACTAAACTGTAAGTTCTTTGAGGCCGAAGCTGCTTCTGACACTTGATTGTCACTGCAGCCAAGGCTTCAGTGTCCCTGAGAGCTCCTCTGGGGCTGGGTCCTCCTGGGACGCGGTGGAGCAGGGCGTTGATGGCCAAGGCCACGCTGGTGAAGGGTTTGGTCCTGCTGAGCTGAGAGCCAGCCACAGATGCAAGTGTGGGGCGTCCCGCGCTGCGCGTGGAATCAGGCCGGACACCTTGTATGTGTGCAGACGCCGAGCGAGCGTGTTGGCGACCCTGGCCTGGGGTTTAAGTTCCCGCTCCACTACTGTAAGTAGGTGTGTGACCTTGGCAGTTTGCTTCACCTCTTCATCTACTAACCAGGAAGAGTAACACTTGTTATTTCATAGGGCTTGTGAAAATTAGATGAAATAAGGCCCATAAAACACCTTGTGTTACACATGGAGCTCTAGTTTCTGTTTTTAATGAAAAAAAAAAAAAAAGGCATTTGCCAGTTGTCTCCGATGTCTGCTTCCTCAGTAGCCAGCCCCTGACCCCCGGACAGGAAAGGTGCTATCGCCGAATGTTTATGTCCCCCCTGAATTCCTGTGTTGAACCCTAACGCCCACTGTGGTGGTGTTTGGAGGTGGGGCCTTTGGGAGGTGATTTGGGGCTGGGTGAAGGGATTCGGGCCCTCCTAGAACAGAGACCCCAGGGAGCTCCCCTGCCCCTTCTGTGAGGACACCGTGAAAAGACAAGGACCAGGAGGGGGGTCCCCACAAGACCCCAGATGTGCCGGAGCTTCCATCTTGGACTTCCAAGCCTCCAGAAGCGTGAGATAGAATTTCTCTTGTTCATGAGCCGTGCAGCCTGTGGTTTTCTGTTGTAGCAGTCCGAATGCACGGGCACGGAATGTATCCCACACTCTCAGGAAAGGAGAAGGACGTCTCCGTCGGGATTTGTGTGCTGTGCACAGACGGTGCTGAAGGGAGAGAGAATGAGCGAGAAGTAACCGCGTGTGGAGGTCGGAGTCCCTGTCTCTGGCCAGTGCCCACGGAGATGCCCTTGCCTCTCTGGGCCCCTCCGTTCTGCTAACTGAGCATTTTGAATTAGAGCTAGGTAATTCCCCAACATTTGGCCAACGGTGAGGCTCCACGAACTCAAGATGCCACAGCGCGAAGCCTCTCGAAGGCAGGCGGTGGTCGCGGCGAGGGGCAGGGAGAGCCCAGAGGCGGCTTCGCAGGGAGAGGACGCACGTTGCTGACACGTGACCCGGGTTCGGTCCCCGGCTTGACCGGCTGCTACCCGTGTGTGTCCTGGGAGGACTGCTTCTCCCTGGCCTCGGAGTCTCCGTGTGCTGGGGGGACAGTGGGTTAGCGGCCTGGTGCTGCCCAGAGTTGCCGTAGACTCGTGGGGGCCGTGCTAGAGAGCGCGTGCTGTGCACGGCGTGCCTGTGAACACCGGAGTGGTTCTCCTGCTTCGCTTCGTTATTCCTTCGCGATGGCGTGAATTCCTGAGTTGTCACGAGCGAGCGGCACGTGCCAGACTCCGTGCGGGGCGCTGGGGGTGCTGCCGGGGATCGCTCCGACCGGATCTCCGCCCTCAGGTTGCGCAGTGACCACGGCGGCCGTGGCGGGTGCCGGGGAGACGGGGCTGGTTCTCTGGGCGGCTCTGAGATCCGAACACTGTCATGTCCCCTCCTGCAGAGAGCCACCCCTCTTTAGCAGGGCGACTCTGGAATGTGCGCACCGTGATCCGGCCGGTGGCAAAGCGCACACCTTTCTGAGGGCTTCCTGGGGAGGGGCCACGGGATCCCTGTGGGTCGTGAGTGATTCTCGTGCAGCTCTGTCCCTGTTACAGGCGAGAAAACCAGGGCTTAGAGGGCTTGATGACTTTGCCTGTGGCAAGGCAGTGGGCTTAGGCTCGAGCTCCTCCCCACTCAGCCCTGGGGACAATGGCGATGTCGCTGATAAAGCCACCGTGTGGGAGGTGCTCTGTTTGGGTAACCTGTGTACCGGCTTCTGTCGTGAAAGTTCCTGGCAACAGATGCTTTGGGGATGAGCTCCTCCTCCTCATTTTCTCCAGTGACTCTGCGTTTTGTGACCAAGGCTTCCCGCTATTGTTTGCTGATCGTGCTTTCGGCTGTGTTTTGAGGTCGACTCTTCAAACCAGCATTAACTGCAGAAATTCACTCCGTCGTCCTGTGCTTGGGATAAATGGAGGTCTACTCTCAATAATCCTTGAGAGGGAGGCCCTGGAACTACCTCCAGGAGCCTGTCAGATGGCAGCCAGGGATCTCGGCGTCTGGCCTCTCTCTGGGCACTTAGGCAGGGCGTTCCCCGGGCCCGGCTGGAGGAGCAGAGGGCGGCCGTGCTCCCTGTTAGATGAAGCCACCTTGACCCCAGCTGTGGCTGGGCTGCTTCAGATGCGCTGACGGAGCCTGTCGAAAAGAAACCTTTCTGGGCTCTGCCCCAGGAGTTCCTGGTCCCCTCGCTGAGGAGCTGGGGCAGAAACGTGTGTGGTTTTGAAGTGCTCCAGGGCATTTTGACGGGCAGCGAGTGTTGGGAAAGAGTGCTTGGCTCGCTTTGAAGTGACTGCGTTCAAATAGAGTACTTGGAAGCACACCTATTCTCTCCTACCACTTTGTTCTTTCATGACACATTTTTTTTGGAGTAGTGGTCGAAGCGGGGACTTTGGAGTGAGAAGAACTTGGGGTGAGTGTGCGGGCCACTTAACCTCCCTCTCTCTGCAGGCGTCAGTCCTCTTATCTGTAGCATGGGGTAGATGTTCACATGTCTCTCATGACAGCATAATCCATGTGGAACACAGCGCCAAATCCATAATCGGGAGCTGTTTAAGAAATACTGGTAATACCTACAAATTAGCCAGGTGCCAGAATGCTTGCTATGGTCTAGTGTGAGTAGTTGGGGAAGGTTCAGGAGTTTCTGGTGACCTGAATCCTGTCTCAGGGATGGTTGGCACCTGCCCTGGACTTTGGGCTCGTGCACGGTTGAGGGCCAACTTCGCGGGGTCTGAAGCTTGCTTGAATTGTCCAGTCCCATGGATGGTGGCAGGGGGTCTGAAACGAGGGGCGATTCTGACTGTGCACTCCTCTGTGAGACACAGCGGCAGCGTGTGGGCACCGTAAGCAAGTCCTCGTAGCCCGTCTGTCTAGAATCTGCCTTGGCACGGAGGGGGGGGGAGCGTATGTGACTTGAAACCTACCTTCTAAGCTATTCTGGAAGGTTTTAGGTTATGCAGGCTCCTTCTAAAGCAGCAAGGAGCCCGGCCTCTCTCTTCTTTAGGCCCCGGAGACATACTCCCATCTGTCTGTTCTGGTTCAGGGTTGCTGGCTGGGCTCCTTAGCCATACTGTGGCTCAAAACACCACCAATCTGTTGTCTTACGGTTCTGAGGTCATAGGTCCAAAGATGAAGGTGTTGGCAGGGCTGCGTTCCCTCCAGAGGTGCTAGGGGAGAATCTGTTTTCTTGCTTTTTGTGGCATCCTGATGCTGCCCACATTCCTTGGCTTCTGGCCCCATCCCCTGCCTTCAAAGCCAGCAGCAAAGCATCTTCCAGCAATCTCTCTCTCTCTCTGGCCCCCTGCCTCCCGCTTAGAAGGACCCTTGTGGTTACACAGCCCGCCAGCTAATCCAGGGTGGTATCTCCATTTAAGGTCTTTAATCACATCTGCAAAGCCCCTTTCACGATGTAAGGTGGTACATTCACAGGTTCTGGGACGCGGACACATCTGGGGGCCCCGTGTTCAGCCTACCACACCCCCTCAGCTGTTTGGTGATAATGTGTGCAAGGTGCTTGGCACAGGGCCTAACGCAGCACTTAGTAGGCTCCTGCTGTACCCGTGATCATACTGTCCTGGCTAAGGGCGCGACTTCATTTTGTCTTTCTTCACGGTGCTTGTGTTCTGATGCTGTTTTGTGACCTTTGTGTATTTACTATGGTTACGAGCGACTGTTACTCGTTGATCTTCACTGCGTATCAGCCGCTGCATGATTCCCGCTTCAGAAAGTAGCGCTTAGACTCCGGAGAGCTTGAGTCAATCTTACCAGGTTTCACGTCTAGTGAGAACCAAGGTCTGTTTCACGCCAATGCCCTGACCTCGGTGACCTCATTTTATTGTCCCCGTGCTTCTTGGACTCAGCTGACTTCACACCGTGGGAGCACAGTGGACGCCTGTCCACGCAGCGGCCTGGTGAAGAGGGCCAGTGCCTTGGGAGCAGGAGGGCCTCCCTGCCCGCCTGGTCCGCTTCCTCCCGGGAGACTGTGGGCTCAGCACATTTGTGTTTGGAGCCTGAAATCCCCTCCTCGCTTCCACCCGTATTCGGGCCGAGTCAGGCAGTGCTGTGGCAGCGGGGCCCCAGGCCGCTGCTCCTTGCCGGCTCTGTGCTGTGGAGGTGACCTTTGGCCCTCTCTGGGCTGAGGGGCTTCCAGACCCTTCCCTCAGCCCCCAGCTCTCCCAGAGCTAGTCTGGCACCAACAAGCCGGCTCTGGGCACAGCCGAGGAGCCAGCCCTTTTTCCGTTGTGTTAGTTAGTTGCTCAGATGAACCAGGCCGCAGGCGCTGGAGCGTGTGGCCTGGGCTGGGGCTTGGGCACCAAGTCCCTGCCTCCTTCTCTGTGTCTCCATCCACCCAAGATTACTTTCTTCTGAGCGCCTGGTCCAAGGTAGCTTCCCCCCTTCAGCCTGTCCTTCTCCAAGGGCGTCTGCGTGCTACAGAATGACTTCTGTCTTGGTAACCTTCTTTTTATGGCAAAGCGGTGAAGAGCGTGGACCCTGGCATTGGACATCCGCGGTTCAAATCCCAACTCCCCCTTTTAGCAGCTCTCATTCGACCTTGGGTGAAGTACTCGGCTTTTCTCAGCCGTCGTGCCCTGTTCTGTTTTTGGCGCGGTACCTTGGAGCGTACAAGCACGCAGTAATAGCGAGTTCTTACTTCAGTCAGCTTTTCTCAGCAAGGTGAAAAGAAATCCCATTCAATGAATTCACTGAAAGACGTGAATGGCAGTAGGATTGAGCCTCCCAGAGAGATACTTCTTTTCCAGAAAATGCTGAAGTTCTTGATTGGTAGCGGGATGGGAAAGAATGACGTAATGCTTCCTTTCTCTCCCCTGGTGGGGGCGGGTGAGGGAACCGGCAGGTGTGTGGGCAGGCTCGTTTGCAGGGCCCTGTCTTTTCTGGGTGTCCTTCTGTAGTCGCTGATTGCCAGAGGGAAGGGACAAGCTTTCTCGCACCCCTTTGCTACCCTAGGCCAGGCTTTGTTAATGTTTTGTCTGTCTGATGGAATCATGGGTGCTGGAAGCCCAGAGGGTACTTTGGTTCTGGAAGGAAAGGAAACTGGCCCAGCTGAAAGGATGTGCTCCCTACAGGGTCCCTCATGTCTCAGGTCAGACAAGGCACTGACCTTTACCAGTGGTCCCCCGTCCTGCCTGACATCTGGCTCCTGTAGGGGGCTGTCAGTATGCACTCTGGGGTCCCATCTGGCTGCGGCCTGGGGCACCCTGTCCGTTCTCCACATCCAGGGTCCCTTTTCTTCCCCAGAACTCTCTGTGGGATGGTCTGTCTCTCACTCGGAATCTGGCTACCATGTCCCTGCCTCTGGCTGCATGACTTTCTTTCCTGTGGGCTTTCCTGGGTGGGGTCTGGCTTCTTCACGCTGGCCTATAAGGTAATTGTACGTCTATATTCAGGGCTGGAATGGAGCTCCTTGGGGGAGGGAGTGTGACTTACCCACCTTTGTGTCCCCCACATCTAGCACGAGGGCAGCCGTGGGGCCTGAGCACATGCCCCACCCGGCCATCCGCCCTCTCTCGGCTTCATGCTTCCCTTCTGAGAGAGCGCCAGGGACTTCTCGTTGCCCGTGGAAATCCAGGAATTAATGACCTGTGGTGTTTCTTTTAAAGAGTTTTCTGGTGTGTCTTCCACTTGCCAGTTTCCACATTTCTCCTTTGAAGCTCCCAGGTTAGGGCGGGAACTACAACACAGATTTCAGAGGGGTTGTACATGTTCCCCAACGGAGGGGGCTGAGGCCTGGTCCCCACAGGCTGTCCCCTCTTCCTCCCAGCCTCCCCTTCCAGCCTCAGTCCTGACCTTGCTGCCCCTCGTCACCCTCCTCTTCCTCCCCATGGACACTGGTCCTGCCTTTCTCAGCTGGGCCCTGAGGAGTGGCTGAGCAGAGGCAGGTTTCCGTGTGCCATGCCCCTGGCCATTCTCACTGCCCGTTCCCCAGGGGAGACGGCTTCACGGGCAGACCATGGTTTTACATCACCGGTGCCGGGCAGGAGCGCCTCTTGGAGCCAGGCAGTCCAGCCCCGGTCGTGCCGAATGTTGCCGAAGGGTTGCTTTGATCAGCCTGACTTGCTGGTCTTTTAGGGTTAAGTCTTACTCCTCCTGGCGTGGCCCCAGAGCACCTTTGAGGAGAGACAGTGTCTTACTGGACAGCCTCGTGTGGCTCCCGGGCGCCCTTCCCGCAGCGATGCCCAGTTACCCTGGGCGACTGTGCTCTTGTCACTGTCCCCACAGGCAGCCCTGCTGAGGGGCACCTGTTACTTAAAACGCATCTCGTGAACTACAATTTCACGACGAACTAATTTCAGTAATCGTTATCGCATCACTGAAGTTTATTTGAACTTTCCATGATGATTCTTATTTCCCCTGCTACGATCTTCTTCACTGAAGGCGGGTGGGGGGGCAGTTGGCCTCTCAGATGCCACAGATCCCACGGGGCCTTTTCCGTAGAGCTTTCCCAGCCACGTAGTCCTGGTAGCGTAGCACCAGAATGAACGTCCAGACAGCCAAGTGCTCGTCAGGCTGCCCCAGTCTTGATCTATTCTGCTCTCTGTTGTCTTTCCCC
>NW_024426885.1:80257640-80267529 GCF_017311325.1 Ursus maritimus | reverse complement strand
TTTGACAGAGACAGAGACAGCCAGCGAGAGAGGGAACACAAGCAGGGGGAGTGGGAGAGGAAGAAGCAGGCTCACAGCAGAGGAGCCTGATATGGGGCTCGATCCCATAACGCCGGGATCACGCCCTGAGCCGAAGGCAGATGCTTAACCGCTGTGCTACCCAGGCGCCCCGTAAGAGAGAATTCTTGAATTCAAAGAGCCCTATCTGTTAAACCCAGAGATCAAAGCTAAAATCCCATAATACCAAATACTGATATTAACTTAATGCTCATTGCAAATTCATTACATTCTAAATATATTTAAAATCCAATTATGGAATATTTTACTCAATTTATAGATTTAAGCCAACTTTTTAAAAAATATTTTATTTATTTGAGAGAGAGGGAGGGAGAAAGAGAACAAGTAGGGAGGAGGAGCAGAGGGAGAAGCTGGCTCCCTGCAGAGCAGGGAGCCTGACAGAGGACTCGATCCCAGGACCCTGAGATCATGACCTGAGCTGAAGGCAGATTCTCACCTGACTGAGCCACCCAGGCACCCCTGTGTATAATCTTTTTTGGTCTTTTAATTTATTTCATTAGGATACATTGTAAGAAATGCAATTACTGGAGCAAATAAATTATAGAAACATTTCATAAGGTCTTAATATATCAACATTTTTGTACGGTTAAGTCAATGTGTCTGGTTATTAGTTATGCAGAATAGTCTAGTTTTGCTACAACTTCGTCGGCACCGCTTAAAAAGATATTCCATACTGATGTTATTGGAAGTACGTTGCTACGTTGACATTTTGATTTGTTCTTATCTCATTCTTTGCTTCGGGATCTTTTATGAATTATCTGCTCGGCAAGATTCATGTTGGCTTTACAGCGAGATGCTGCTGTCTCCTAAACACAATTGTTTTTCAGGTCCTAAGCCGGTAGTGTTCCTGCAGCATGGCCTGCTGGCAGATTCTAGTAACTGGGTCACCACCCTGCCCAACAACAGCCTGGGCTTCATTCTGGCAGACGGTGGTTTTGACGTGTGGATGGGGAACAGCAGGGGGAACACCTGGTCTCGGAGACACAAGACTCTTTCAATTTCCCAGGATGAATTCTGGTCCTTCAGGTATGTTTGAATCAACGGGTCTGTTTCCTTAGCACCCTCAATGCAGGCACATCCGGGGAGGCAGCTCGGTGGGGAACTCAGGACTGTAGGAGAAGAAAAACTGATGCCTCATGAAAGGTTTTAACCTGGTGAGGAACTTAGTAAATCACTGTTGGGTAAATGATAAGCAAATCATTGCGTTTTAAGAATTAGATTCATTTGGGGCGCCTGGGTAGCGCAGTCGTTAAAGCGTCTGCCTTCGGCTCAGGGCGTGATCCTGGTGTTCCGGGATCGAGTCCCACATCAGGCTCCTCCGCTATGAGCCTGCTTCTTCCTCTCCCACTCCCCCTGCTGTGTTCCCTCTCTCGCTGGCTGTCTCTCTGTCACATAAATAAATAAAATCTTTAAAAAAAAAAAAGAATTAGATTCATTTACAGATTTTTTAGTTATTTTGGCATTTCAGGTCATGTGGGAGCTGCCGGGTACATCGTGTCCTAGAACCTTCTTCCTTCCTCCATCAACATGCACTGTTCTCTATTTCCGGAAGTTGTCCCCTCCTCTCTGTTACTTCTGGATCTGCCCATCACCCGCTGCGCGGCACTGCGCTTGTCGCATAGGCCCTCCGTGTGTCAGTTTTCTTTTTTGTAAAATGGGGTGAATGAAGACCTATCTCGTGAGGTCGTCAGGAGAATCAGAGGAGAGGATGCAGGGAGAGAGCCTGGTGCCTTGCACGCGGTGGTAACAGTCCGCTCACGCATTTCCTGATGACAAACAGCTCCCGTGCGCGGGTCCAGGGCGGCGTCTTGGTTCCTGGTATTAGAGAAGGTCAGAGCTGTGGACTCCTTCGGGCTTGTTTCCCATTTGTAAAACCACAGCTTACTTAAGGGCAGAAAATGCAAGAACAGGAGCTTTTCCCAAAGGCACGTGCGAGGATGTATATGTTGTCACACCATTTGTAATAGCGAACAGTCGAAGCTGCCAAATGCCCATGAGCCATGAACAGACAGATGGAGTGCTGTGTGTCTACACAGAAAACAGCCAGCAGCTACACAACAGCATGGACGTAGCCAGATACACAAGCATATGTACTGTTTGATCACACTTATGGAAAAGCTCAAGAATGGGTAAAACTAATTTATGGAATCAAAGATGAGGACAGTGGTGAGGGGCCCACGCGGTGCGGTTCATGTATTCTGCGCTCAGTGCTGCTTTCCCGGCTGGGCTTGGCTTACGGGCACCCGTCCCACCGCACCCTTGCTGTTGGCGGGCGATTGTGTTTGCCTGCGATGTCTTAATGAAAGCGTGCCTTTTCTGGATTCCAGTTTTGATGAAATGGCACGTTATGATCTACCAGCTTCGATAAACTTCATTCTGAACAAAACTGGCCAAGAGCAAGTGTATTATGTGGGTCACTCTCAAGGCACCACGATCGGTACGTATGTGATAAAGACTGGAGCCTGATAGGATGTCTTAGTACAGAGTTCGCCTTGGTTCTTCAGAGTGGAATATAAAAAAGTAGTGTTAGTTCGAATAGAGGTGTGTGTTTGTTTTTTGTTTTAATGCTAAGTGGAAACAATGAATATGGGGAGGGCAGGGAATTTGGGGTTGTATTTCACATTCTCTGGGAATTCAGACTTCTGTATCAATGGCTAGACGTGGTGTATGGTTCTCTTGACGTGGAAGGAATTAACGGAAGCCACAGCCTAGTACATGGTTTCCTGGTTTAGCAGAATGGGGATGGGAGAGGATAGAAGACAAGGGCTTTCTAAGTGCGGAGACTTTTAAACAGAAAATAAAAAAGTACACGGACTCTTCAGTGGAATAAAACTAACTACAAACATGCCATGTTAGGCTTCATTTCTAAATAGTTTCTAAAAGTCATATGCATTTTTTTATTTATACTGATTATACAAGGAATGTGTTCATTGTATAGAAAAATAAAAAAAATTTCGGGGCACTGGATGGCTCAGTCAGTTAGGCATTCAACTCAACTCCGGTCTTGATCTCAGGGTTGTGAGTTCAAACCCTGTGTTCAGCTCCCTGCTGGATGTGGAGCCTACTTTAAAAAATTTTTTGGCAAAGTTTAAAGAAAATAAAAATTGCCTGTAATTCTAGCAAATAAGAGTTCCTCTGATGAGGGCCTAGGGACCTGTGCCATGATTTATTTAATTCCTCCTTTTAGTGTGTGCTAAGGTTAGTATCTGTGTTTCTATCACATGACCTCCTTAGAATACATTCCTAAGAAGCAGAATCAGTCAAGGAAAGGTAGTTCTGCTCTTAAGAGTCGTGCCGTGTTTGGGTGCATGTCCGCGCCCTCGCTGCCTCCGAGCACTCTCAGCCAGTTCGAGGGTCTATACACACAGAGGCGACATGGGTGCGTGCACCTTCCTTATGAGTCGAGTTAAGCATTTTTTTTTTTCATTTATAATCCTTCTCCCATGACTTGCCTACTTGTGACCTCTGCCCCATTGCCTTCTAAAGTGACGCTCTGGGGCCAAGTTCAAGGCAAGGAGGGACCCGAGAGGAAGCTAGAAGATATTTTAGAGTAGGAACCTCCTCAGTGTGTACGTTCCCTCTGAGTCATTGGCGACGGATCCGGACGCCTCTGTGAATTATTCCTGGGGATGGGCGGAGGGGGGGCTGGGTGGTGGAGTGCCCTCTTGGGGAGCCTTTCCTTTGCTTGGCTTATGACTAAGGGAACGGGGACAGCTCTGGCTCTCTTCCAGCGTGTATGTAGGTTGAAGACTGAATCAAGCCCTTTACAGGCACTTGATTGACTAGTTTAATCAAAGTCTGCACAAAGTTCAGAGGCCCCCCCTCCGCGGGTGGGTGTCCTGCCTCTTGGTGGGGGTGATGTTGCTGCATGGCTCTCGGGCTGCCGCTAGAGGGCGTATCGCATGACCGCCTTTGTCTTTCCAGAGAAAGTCCTACAAGATTCAATTCCTGTCATCTTCCTTTTCTTCCCACAGGTTTCATAGCCTTTTCACGGATTCCCCAGCTGGCCAAAAGGATTAAAATGTTTTTTGCCCTGGCTCCTGTGGCTTCAGCCAAGTTCTCTCCTAGCCCTCTAGTTAAATTAGGAAAATTTCCAGAATTTCTCTTAAAGGTACTTGGACTCCCCTCACCCCCCTCTTGCCCCACAAACTTCTTTTTCAGACCTGAAGAATTGGCCTTTAGAGGGAGAGTCTGTGCCTTCAGCTCGTTGAAAGCCAGCTGAGGCCAGATGGTCCGTCATGCACACACTATCTGTGTTTAATGTATGATACATGCTACACAGCACGGAATCCCATACAGGAACATACACTTACAATCAGGTACGACATATCGGCCGTGTAAGGGACGTTCACAGGGAATGCCGACTACACTCTGACCTCAGGAAGTGCAGCTTACTTCACCAGACTCCTAGGTTGTTACTGACCTGCCACTGCCATGTCCCTGTGCCCTTCATCCCGAGGAGGTAAAATGGCTGTGTCATGGGAGTGTTCCGGGTTCAGTGTGATTCCTGGAGATTGTGATCTAGTAGCTTAGTAAAGATACAGACCCCCCCACTCCCCACCTTGGAGGTGGTGGCCCGTGCAGTCTGGAGAGGGGCCCAGGACCTGCGTTTTCATAGAGCACCCCACCGGATCCTAATGTAGACAGAACAGACTGGTCTTTGGGAGTCACTGTCCCCGACAGTGGTGTTTTCTGATATCCTGGGACAGTGACAGAGGGAAAAAAATCAATGTTCATAAAACCTTTGCATTTGCTGCTCTGGGAAATCTGCGTGGCCCACACAGAAGCTTAGTGCCCTAACTCTCAGAATATAAAGTTATAAATCAGAAAGACATCAAGGTGGCTCTGAGTGGGCCTGTAAGTGTGTAAGGTGGATTTTTCTTTCTCTGGACATGCCGTCCTGCTTTGACGGAATTCCCAGGGGAGCGTGCCGCACAGTGGCCTTCGGAGAGCAGTTCTGAAGTTCAAGGTCAGCTTCACGTCCTGGTCAGTCCAGAGGGAAGCGAGGCTTATTGCGCTATAAGTCAGTGATGCACTATTGTCTTGTTTTTAGAAGAGAGCCTCGAAAATGTCTGCATGCATCACTAGCGACCGTTAGGTAGACCCCAAGCCAGGAGTTTTAAACACTGCTGCCTTTCCTGCAGTCTGACCTTCTCTGCACACGATGTTTCTCGATTCCTCCCAGCTACTCGTCACGTGGTTAGTCAGGAGAAGAGGCACATTTCAGGAGACCCAGTGTGTGTCTTTAGATATTGGTTGCCTCTCCTGTAGTCGACAGATTGGACAGGCTGTGTGTACGTGGACGGAATCTGCCCAAAGAAGTGCGGAATATGGCCCATACGGTCTTACAACTTCAAATTCGTCACACCCTTTGAAAAACATATCTAATGCTGAAATCTTCATAATTGATTATTTTTTGAGGGGGGAAGAAAGGGCACTGTGTTCAACAAAGCAGGTGCGCCCTTGGTCTGGGCTATGATTTACATTCACCGTGGTTCTTAACACCTCCCGAAACCTCACTCTGAGCACGAGGCTTTTAACATTCGCCCTTTTACACGTTTGCAGTTTCTTGCCTGCCTGCACCAGTCCGTTGGACCATGCTCGCCCCTGGCTTCCGGTGCCTTGCTTGGCATCCCTTGGCTTGTGAGAGTATCACTCCCGTTTCTGCCTTCATTTCCACATGTGTGTGGGCTCCCTGTGTGTGTCTGTCTCCGCCCAGATTTCTCCTTTCTATAAGGACCCCAGCCCTACTACGTCGGGGCCCACCCCGATCACCGCATCTTCCCTTGATGACCTCTGTAAAGACCCTGTCTCCAGAAAAGGTGACATGCTGAGATACTGGGAATTAGGAGCTCACATCCCTTTTTTTCCTGGGGGGGGGGAGGGTACTGCCTTAGAAGGCATTTGAATGTTTCACTCCTGGTCGTCCCTCTGTGGGGTAGGCATCATCAGAAGTGTAACTTAGAGGGAGACACATTTGGGTTCAATCTAAGGAAGATCTTTTTCCGGTTTCCCGTTGCACCAGTGTGTGAAGATCTTTGCGGGCATGGCGACTGCCCCCGAAATACTGGAGCACGTTAGTCGGGGCTTACGTACACCAGAAGTCAGCAGACTTTTTCTCTAAAGGTCCATATGGTAAATACTGGTGGCTTTGTGGATCCTACAGTCTCTGTTGGAACTAGTGAACTCTGCCACCGTAGTGTGAAAACAGCCAGAGACAAAGAGAAAAAGGAGTGTGCCTGCGCGTGTGTCAATAAAGCTTTATTTATAAGAACAGGCAGTGCTGGTGGGGGAGGAATGAGGAGTTCTTGTTTAATGGGAACCGAGTTTCAGCTTGAGGTGTTGGAAGAGCCCTGGAGATGGGTAGTGGTGCTAGTTGCACAGTATTGTGCGTGTCCTAACGGCCCTGACCTGAACACTCAAAAATGGCCGAAAGGGTAAATTCTGTGTTATGCACGCTCTATCCCAAGAAAAAAGCGTTGAAAGAAAAAGACAGCAGGCAGCGGGCAGGGATCGGCTCACTGGCCAGTAGAATTGGATTGGGCGTGCGTGCCCTACACAGACACATTGTTGACCCGTCTTGGCTTCGACTCTGTCTTGGAAGTCACTACCAACCCAGCAGTCCGTGACACCTTTTGGGGATGGCCCTGGGATGAGTGATCATTAATGCCCCTTCCAGTGGCGAAAAGTCTGCTGTGAACGGATTTGATTTTCTGCTGCTTCTCTTCATGGGAGACGTTAAATACTCCTCTCTAACATCTGCTTTTGCCTTATTAGTAAACGTATCGTCTGCGTGTCCTAGTGTGACTGTCCACTGGTTGCCATTTCTTTTCTGGGGTCCCCTATGGTGATGCTTGGCGTGTGTCTTTGCTTCTGAGGTGGGTCAGGGAGGCTTGTCTGCCAGAACAAAATGCTGAGATATTCTTGGGTTCCTTTTTATTTTATAGGACATATTTGGGGTCAAGGAATTTCTTCCGCAGAGTACGTTTTTGAAGTGGCTGAGCGCACACATTTGCAGCCGCGTCGTTCTGAAGGAGCTCTGTGGAAACGCCTTCTTTATTCTCTGTGGATTTAACGAGAAGAACTTAAACATGGTATGTGTGTTTACGCTCAGACTTGCTCTCACTTTCAGTGAGTCTCTTTCCTCTGCGAAGATGCTTGTTGGTGCTGGAGGGTGTGTGAGACGCGGGCCGACCTCCCCAGAGAGCCCTGCGGGGTCTCTCGTTGAGACACAGAGTGAAGCTCGGCTGGGGCCTGGGATGCTGTCTGCCGGGCCTGCTGTTAGCAGCTTCCTGCTGAACGAGGAGACTTGTCATAATTTAAGTCCTGGTATTTATATTCGTTCTAGTGCTCTGTTTCTTTTAAGAGATACTGTAAGTGTATTTAAGTGTGTGTGTGTGTACACATTTATTTTCTTATTTTATAAAATATAGACCCTCAGTCAGCAATATGCCAATGTTTCTGATGCTTTTTTAAAAAAAAATTCTATTTATTTTGAGAGAGAGCGAGAGAGACAGAGCATGAGCGAGGGGGAGGGGCCGAGGGAGAGGGAGAAGCAGGCTCGCCACTGAGCAGAGAGCCTGTCTCGGGCTTGGCTCGATTCCAGGACCCTGAGATCATGACCTGGGCTGAAGGCAGACACTCAACTGCCTGAGCCACCCAGGCGCCCCTTTGCTGGTATTTCTAATATATTTCTTGTTGGTAATGTTGCATTTTGAAAACAGGCTTTAAAATTCTAGAACGAACGCTCTAGGGAATTTTTTACAGTAGGTCTGATTATTATGTGAAATGTTGGAAATTCAGAAAAGTTTGAAGAAGAAAATCAAAATGACCAGTAACCTCAAGCCATGCAGCCCTTCCATTAGTTACCACGTTGCTCTGCTCCCTCCGTGTTTTCTGCACGGGTGCTGTTGTATGTATTTTTATAGGACATTTTTGTAGTCAAAGAACTAGAACTTTTTTCCTTGCTCTTAATCTCCTATATTTGAGATTGCGGCTCTGAAGTGCAAAATATGTTGACATCAGTGTCTCCTTAATGCTGTGTCCATTCTTTATTTCACTGTGTTTCTTTTGCAGTCCAGAGTGTCCGTGTATATAACACACTCTCCTGCCGGAACGTCTGTGCAAAACCTGTTACACTGGGGCCAGGTAGGCGTCCCGGGGTGCAGCGGGGGTTTGTGTCAAATCAGCCTCACAGGGCTCTGTGCCCTCGTGAAGCACTTCTCTGCGAGCCCTTCCCAGGCCCTTCCTGTCCCTCACAAAGCCCGGCTGCTGACCAGTGGGGCTGGTTTCCTTCCCCAGAGTCCTGGGTTCCTGTCATTGTGCTGTTGTGCTGTGGGCAAGTTCACCCCACAGCTGCTGGGCTTATCAGTTTTTCACTGAGTCCTGGATTTATTTCTGTGTTGCTTCACAAAGCAAGATTTGGGAGCATCTGGGAGAGGGAGTCTGCGATGTCATCATGAACCCATGAGCCCAATAGGACTGAAACCATTAGTGGCTACGCCGAAGTAAACCAGTCATGGGCGTAAATGGGAGCCACTTGCTTTTAAAATGCAGTTTTGATTTTTTATCACATACCCCAAACGTAATGCATGTTCGTTCATTCTAGAAAATTTAGAAATTATGTATAAGAAAAAGATAATCTCTTATGATAAAAAAACGAAACTCAGCAATCAGACACAGAGATAGAAAACATGTACCTGGAGATATGAAGTGTCTCGGCATTCTTCTCCCTACCTCTTGCTGCAGATGATTTCAGAAAGAACTGGTTAAAGACGCAGATAGAAATAATAGTTGTAGAAATAGATTAATTGAATTCTTTTCTTCTACTTACTCTTTTATGACTTGATTTTGCCTCACCTAACAGTATATCAGGGACTATTTCTACCTCGGGACATATTTTTGTCGGAATTTCCTTCCTAACTTTTTTTTTTTTTTAAGATTTCATTTATTTATTTGAGAGAAACAGAGAGTGAGCAAAGGAGCTAGAGCATGAGCAGGGGGAGGGGCAGAGGAAGCAGACTTCCCGCTGGGCAGGGAGCCCGATGCGGAACTCGATCCCAGGACCCCATGATTATGACCTGAGCCGAAGGCAGATGCTTCACCGACTGAGCCACCAGGCGGCCTCTACCTTCTTTTTAAATATGAAATAACTCACCATTTAAGCTCCAAACCGAGATGCTGTGGATGTCTTGTGGAGCAGTTGCCAAATGCAGGGCAGACATCGTCTGCATCTGAGTCAGGAGTAGCCTTTAAAATTACACCTTTTAATAAAATATTGTTTAAAAAAAGTAAGGAGAGTTGGGCTCATGGTAGAGCTGTTGGGTTGGCTACAATCCAGGTTTCTAAAAGTGGATATGCAGAAGCTATGCTGGGGATGGTAAGTAAATGTATTAATTCACAGATTAGTATAATGTGGTATTTATATTAGTCCATATAAATATGTTCACATATAATCAATATTTTTCATACTAATACGAATGTATTAATCCATATAAATACATATTAATCTATATATGTCTTTTTTCAGCCACAGAGTTTATGAATTTTAATACTCTTTGTATGACAGTATAAAATACATATATCTTTATATTTAAATTCAATTAATGAACATATAGTGTATTATTAGTTTCAGAAGTAAAGTTTAGTGATTCATCAGTTGCATGTAACACCCGGTGCTCATCCCATCAAGTGCCCTCCCATATAGAAGTCTTAATCCGTATATTGTATGTAATATGTATTTCTTTCCCAAATAAGAGAGCTGATTCTTTGAAAAAGTTCAAGATTCAAATTTCAGTAAAAGTCAGCATGA
>NW_024426885.1:80168521-80257630 GCF_017311325.1 Ursus maritimus | reverse complement strand
TTGCCCTCCCCTCCCCTCCCCTCCCCTCCCCTCCCCTCCCCTCCTGTCTCCTCCCCTCCTCTCCCCTCTGTCAGTTTTTCACTGAGTCCTGGATTTATTTCTGTGTTGCTTCACAAAGCAAGATTTGGGAGCATCTGGGAGAGGGAGTCTGCGATGTCATCATGAACCCATGAGCCCAATAGGACTGAAACCATTAGTGGCTACGCCGAAGTAAACCAGTCATGGGCGTAAATGGGAGCCACTTGCTTTTAAAATGCAGTTTTGATTTTTTATCACATACCCCAAACGTAATGCATGTTCGTTCATTCTAGAAAATTTAGAAATTATGTATAAGAAAAAGATAATCTCTTATGATAAAAAAACGAAACTCAGCAATCAGACACAGAGATAGAAAACATGTACCTGGAGATATGAAGTGTCTCGGCATTCTTCTCCCTACCTCTTGCTGCAGATGATTTCAGAAAGAACTGGTTAAAGACGCAGATAGAAATAATAGTTGTAGAAATAGATTAATTGAATTCTTTTCTTCTACTTACTCTTTTATGACTTGATTTTGCCTCACCTAACAGTATATCAGGGACTATTTCTACCTCGGGACATATTTTTGTCGGAATTTCCTTCCTAACTTTTTTTTTTTTTTAAGATTTCATTTATTTATTTGAGAGAAACAGAGAGTGAGCAAAGGAGCTAGAGCATGAGCAGGGGGAGGGGCAGAGGAAGCAGACTTCCCGCTGGGCAGGGAGCCCGATGCGGAACTCGATCCCAGGACCCCATGATTATGACCTGAGCCGAAGGCAGATGCTTCACCGACTGAGCCACCAGGCGGCCTCTACCTTCTTTTTAAATATGAAATAACTCACCATTTAAGCTCCAAACCGAGATGCTGTGGATGTCTTGTGGAGCAGTTGCCAAATGCAGGGCAGACATCGTCTGCATCTGAGTCAGGAGTAGCCTTTAAAATTACACCTTTTAATAAAATATTGTTTAAAAAAAGTAAGGAGAGTTGGGCTCATGGTAGAGCTGTTGGGTTGGCTACAATCCAGGTTTCTAAAAGTGGATATGCAGAAGCTATGCTGGGGATGGTAAGTAAATGTATTAATTCACAGATTAGTATAATGTGGTATTTATATTAGTCCATATAAATATGTTCACATATAATCAATATTTTTCATACTAATACGAATGTATTAATCCATATAAATACATATTAATCTATATATGTCTTTTTTCAGCCACAGAGTTTATGAATTTTAATACTCTTTGTATGACAGTATAAAATACATATATCTTTATATTTAAATTCAATTAATGAACATATAGTGTATTATTAGTTTCAGAAGTAAAGTTTAGTGATTCATCAGTTGCATGTAACACCCGGTGCTCATCCCATCAAGTGCCCTCCCATATAGAAGTCTTAATCCGTATATTGTATGTAATATGTATTTCTTTCCCAAATAAGAGAGCTGATTCTTTGAAAAAGTTCAAGATTCAAATTTCAGTAAAAGTCAGCATGAAGTTTATCTGACGAGTACAATCATCGGCCCAGGGTCATTCACAGCATGTGTGTAGTGGCTTTATTGTGTGATATGGTAGCTACATGCCAATCAAAATGAAATAAAATTATTATGTATTTTATTGAAGTATAGTTGACACACAGTGTTACATGGGTTTCAGGCGTACAACATAGTAATTCCACCAGACTTCACATTGCGCTGTGCTCCCCCCAAGTGTGGCTACCACCTGTCACCAGACAACAGTCTTACCATACCAGTGCCATTTTTAACATTTATTATTTATTTATTTAAAGATTGTATTTTTCATTTATTTAGAGAGAAAGTGGGGAGAGGGGCAAAGGGAGAGGGAGAGAGAGAATCTCGAGCAGACTCCCCACTGAGTGCAGAGGCTGACACGGGGCTCGATCTCACGACCCTGAGATCATGACCTGAGCCAAAGTCAAGCATTGGACACTTGACACACTGAGCCAGCCAGGTGCACTCCCCACCTCTCCCGTGCCATTTTATTTTAAATTATACTTTGGAAATAAAGAGTAAATCTGGGTACTGTGTAAAATGGACTTCTGAGAACACAGCTAACTAGCCACCTGTGAGGCTTTCTCAAACTTCCGTGTCAGATAACATGTTCCCCCAAATTATCTTTTTAGCTTATTAAACTCCAGAAGTTTCAAGCCTTTGACTGGGGAAGCCATGCCAAGAATTATTTCCATTACAACCAGGTAAAGGCATCGAAAGTCTTTAGAATTGAACGGGGCTCTGAAGACCCACAGAGGAAGCCAGCTGGAGTCAAGGGGCTGCTCGGGGGCCCGGGTGCTGCGGGAAATGTTGGGGAGAGTTGAGTAGATGGCATTGGTTTCCCTCCGTCTTCCGGAACAACCTGAGCTCTGTGGTTGGTGTCGTGGCCTGGGCCTCCCCTCTTGGTCCTTTTCCCTGCCTCTGTAACAGGAATACAGACTTCAGAGTTGGGCTGGCCTCTGTCTGCTCCCTGGCCGCTGGTGGGCCTTGGCCAGACCCCATCGCCTGAGCCTTGCCTTCCACATACAGAGAAGCAGACCATATTCTGAGAGCCAGGAGCTCTGAAGTGTGAGGCACCCTGCCCCTAATTTTCTTGTTTAATTCTCACGCTGCCCATGTGACAGGTGCGATGTTATTGTTACAGAAGGTGAGGGAACTGAGGCTACAGAATTCCGGGGACACGTGTTGTACCCCAGGTGGAGAGGAAGCGACAGTGGGAGGCATGACTCCGGAGCCAGCAGCCAACCCCTTGGGTTCCAGGCTTTCATGTCTGCCAGCGGGGAGAGGAGCCCCTCCCTCCAGGGCTCTGAACACAGGGCCCCACTTGATGGGCGATGGGCAGCAGCCAGGCTTCTGCCCTCGGGGGTTAGGATTCTTTTTGTTCTGGTAGCAATGACTTGAGAAGTACACTGAGAATGGTTATCAAACCCTGGGTCTTCCACGTCATGTTCGCTCAGCACTATCTAACGTGGGTGTGTTCTGCTGTTTCTGCAAATTACAACACCAACGAAGCCTTCTGTTGGTTTTATTATAGACGTACCCTCCCCTGTACAACGTGAAGGACATGCTGGTGCCCACGGCCGTCTGGAGCGGGGGCCACGACACGCTGGCAGACGACAAGGACGTCAGCATCTTACTGCCACAGATCACCAACCTGGTGTACCACAAGCGCATCCCTGAGTGGGAGCACCTGGACTTCATCTGGGGCTTGGACGGCCCTTGGCGGCTCTATAACGAGATAGTGGATTTGATGAGGAAATATCTGTGAGAGGCACGGAGGGACCATCACGTTGGGTGATCGGCCATGTTAACGTGTGTGCGCTTCATTTCTCTAAAACAGCTCTCTGTCTTTCCCAGGCTGTTTGCATTTTTGTCTCCGATCAAATTATGATTGATGTTGTTCAAGTGCCTCCAGCATTAGAAATGCACTTTTTTTGGTTTGATCATGGCCTAGTCGAGGCTAGCATCTCAGACATAGTGCGGCCTCTCGAAGACTTTTTGAAAATGCCACTGACTTGTAAAAGGTCCTAACCATTCTGGATATCCCTGCCATTTAAAATACACATTATCGCCTTCTTACCGTCATACAGGACATGGCGAGGAGGTGCTGGAATTTTAGGCTGTGGGGTCTGTTGGCAAATGCCCTGACACCGATTTGAAAAAGGTCCGTGTGCACTCAGTTTTTACCTCTTTGCCTTAAAGGGCTCTTCAGTCCGGTGGCCTTGCGGTCACTAGGGAGCTAAGTGACAGGTTCTCATGCTCTCGTGTGGTGGGTGCAGAGTCTAATCCTGTGACAACCCCAGCCGTGCCAGGTGCAAGGATTCTTTAATGAATTTTATCAAACCTGACCGTGATAGTCGTTATTTAGCAAATGTTTAAATTGCTCAGACCAAGCCAAATAATTTGCTGGAATCTTCAGAAGATAAATGACATTCGTTAAAAAAAACAATAAACACCCAAAACCTTATATTTTAAATAGCTCGCAGACTGATGCAGGCAACCATCTACACTCACGAACTCGTCAATGTGTGGCGGGCCGTACATCCGCGTGTGTGAGAAGACGGGTCCTGGGGGGAGACAGTACCACGCTTTCCTGCGAAATCAATGCATTCTCTTAGCTGCTGTAGCCCGGTGCTCCTGTGTACGAAGCCAAAGCCCAGGGGCTGCCCGGGAGGAGTGTCCCAATCATTTTCACACAAAAGAAATGTGAGTGTGAATGTTTTAAGACAAATGCTCAGGGATTCTTTCTGTTTTTTAGTTTTGTACGTGTCCGTATTTTCAATACTTCGGATGTGTATCCCCAGTTCGGGACGCCCTTATTCACCTGTTTTTCTCGCTGCACAGTTTCCTTGCAATACTGCCAGATGGACAGAATGACAATTGAGATGTTTTTCTGAGACAGCTCTTTTAGCTGCGATAATAAACAATACTTGGAATGGGCTAATGCATGTAACATTTAAAAAGTCTTCACTGAACTTTTCAATAAAACTCAGTAGCTTCCTAGACCTGAAGGACTGTGTGTATATGTGTGTTCTCTTTTATTGCCTGTGAACCTTTGATCCCGTCCCACAGTGAGGAGTTTTCTCAAAGTAAGGGGGTTTGGGGGATCAGTTGGAAACGCTGGCTCTCAGCCTTATCCCACAGGGTCCATTCGAGCTCCGGAGGCTACGTGGAGACCAAGCAGAGACTGACCCATCTGCAGGGGGGCTCAGGGACTGTCCATCTAACTTCCTCCTCAAAGGAGGCAGAGACGAGTCATTCATGCGATAAGGTCCCCCAAAGTATAGATCTGGGTGGGGGGCGTCCAATGCGACCTGCGCCATGGATGACTTGTCTCTAGCTTTGGTCAGGCCACAGAGCTCCCCCAGACTCCCTTGAGAATGAGTCAGTAAAGCCATCGCACTCGAGGTGATATGGACGGGCAGGGGGAGGGGTGTCCATTCTATAGAGTCCACCTCTTACTGGCGTGCATTTCTCTTCCCCTCCTTTCCAGGCTTTTCTCTGGGGAATTTTCTTCAGTGTGGGGCTAACCTAGAGGTGGAGATGTTGCCTAGCTGTTCTCGGCACAGTCCTATTACCTTGCACGTGTGCCTTTGTTGGTGGCCTCTTATTCCTGACTTTGCTGCATAGGTCCTTTATAGCCTTACAACCCTGGCTGCATTAATGTTTCATCGTTGTTTTATTTTATTTTTTTAAAGATTGTATTTATTTGAGAGAGAGCGTGTGCAAGAGAGAGCACGAGCACGGGGGAGAGAAGGGCAGAGGGAGAGAGAGAAAGAGAAGCAGGCCCCCTGCTGAGCAGGGAGCCAGACACAGGACTCCATCCCAGGACCCCGGCACCACGACCTGAGCCAAAGGCAGACCCTTAACCGACCTAGCCCCCCAGGTGCTCCTGTTTTATGTTTAAGAAAACAATCTTGTTTTATCTTCTCCTGAGTGCAATACTCTTCAACTTGGTTTGATATATAGTCCTTTGAGCAGCACATAGAGATCCACAGATCTCTAGGGCAAGAAGACTAATTAGCACACTGCCAACTTGGAACTCTTAAGAGGCCGTAGTCACCCAGGGCCAAGCCACCCAATGAAGTTACAATTGAGAACAAAGTCATTTCTTTCCTTCGCCATCAGAGGGCACTCTTGGCTTTGCTGCCAAACCTTTTCTTTACGAAAGGAGGCTTTCTCTAGTCCCTTCCTCTGAGAAAGGCAGAGGATTTTGTTGATTGGAGAGCCAGTTGGTCATTTGAGGACTGGTGAGACGAACCATGTCTCTGGTCATTTCTCTCCAGGATTATGACCAATTCTGGCCTAATTCATAATATCTGAAAAATGTCCTCAAAGAATAGCTATGCCCCAAATGGGACATGAGGATGAAAATTTGCCTAGTGGGTAAAAAGAGTGGTCAGAACCTCAGACATGTTAAATGCAGTGGGGGAGGCTTTAAGCTAAGCCTCACACTTACGAAGGACCAAAATTGAGACTATTGATACGATCTACAAATAATGAAGATTATTTTATGTTTGTGAGTATTCGAGGTGTTAATGTGTTAAATGTAAACATTCAGAATATACTGTATTTTTAACTTTTGCCATTTAGTTTTTAGTATAGGGAGATATTTTCAAAATGTGACCCCCCTGAAAGGGAACATTGGAGGACAATAATTATTCTGATTTTTATTTATTTTATTATTTTTTAAAGATTTTATTTATTTGGGACGGTTAAGCGTGTTCCTTCGGCTCAGGTCATGATCCCGGGATCCTGGGATCGAGCCCTGCATCTGGGTCCCTGCTCCAAGGGGAGCCTGCTTCTTCCTCTCCCTCTGCCCTGCTTGTGCTCTCTCTCTGTCTGTCAAATAAATAAATAAAATCTTTATGAAAAGGAAAAGATTTTATTTGTTTATTTGAGAGACAGCAAGGGCAGGAGAGAGCAGGCACATGGGGAAGAGCACAGGGAGTGGGAGAAGCAGACTCCCTGCTGACAGGGAGCCTGATACAAGGCTCCATCCCAGGACCCTGAGATCATGACCTGAGCCGAAGGCAGACGCTTCACTGACTGCTTAGCTGACTGAGCCACCCAGGCGCCCCTCTGATTTTTAGAAAGCTTGTCAGTAACTCGTTCAAGAGTATTTATTGAGTATCACACCGTGCTAGGTGCATATTTCAAGTTCAATTCCAAACTAAGCTAGTAAGGCTCTTTCTGCCAACTTGTTTTAGTGGTACTAAAAAATACTTTGAATTTTACATTGTGCCTTCTGATTTTTAAAACCTTCTCACAAGGCCTGATTTTTGCAGCAACTCCTGTTGTAGGTGAGGTATTTTCTCTGCTTTACAGGCAATGGGGTGCCCTTGTAGTGGAGATGATTTTTATATGCTTTAAATATTTTAGAGGGGTTGGTGAAAATTCTGACAATCTCAGTAGAAGCACACACTTAGTTGCATGGATAAAAAGCAGAGAGAACGTGTTTGATACCAAACACGCATATGCATCGGTGTGAAATAGGGTCTCCAGAGGCGTCTCTTGGGAGGGGGGAGATAACATCTCCCACATTCTTCATCAGCATCTTCTGTTTTGGTGTGGGTTAGTGTTTTCTGAGTCTTTTGGAAACTTCCCTGTAAGTGAAACCTCAGGGCCTCATTCCAACACCGAAGTCCTTCTGTAGCCGTATCTACCTTGAAACTGACAAAAGGTTCTGCTTTCACTTTGGCCGTAACTTTCCATTCAACCCTAGCTAGTCCTGACGTTTCTGACCAGAAGCCTTCATTTTTACAACAACAGATTACATTTTTAAAAAAACATTTCATTTATTTATTTGGCAAAGAGCACAAGCAGGGGGAGCAGCAGGCAGAGGGAGAAGCAGGCTCCCCACTGGGCAGGGAGCCCGATGCAGGACTCGATCCCAGGACCCTGAGATCATGACCTGAGCTGAAGGCAGATGCCCAACCGACGGAACCACCCAGGGGCCCCAAGAGATTACATTTTAATGTTTGAGGTTACTCCATCCTCTCTGAGTCCTATGTGCTACAGCCGCAAGGCATTATAACACTTCTCATCTCTGATAGCAGGCAGCATCTGTTTCGGTTAGATAGATCGAAGAACATCTTGCCTAATTTTGGAAAGAAAAAAACCATAAAGGTCACATAGAAAAAGAGAGGATGTCCTTGGTAATCCAACTACATGTTCTGTCTGTGGGGGTGGGGGCAGTATCCAAAGTCTTTGAGATGTGTTAAATTCGCACAGGCTTGATAGCTGCACTCCTGACAGTGGGTTTGATCTCTGGGCCAGCTGGAGAAGAAAAGAATCCTGTCCTCCAGCCTTGATAGGAAGACCATGCCAAGATAAAAATGGTACACAGGATGTCAACTGGAGAAGCCCAAGAAACAGTATGGCCAAAGTCCTAATACCCCCAGAGCTCAGTAAATACGCCCTTCTATGCAAAACCATCCCAGTGGGTAAGTAGCTAAACCACCATCAACCAGTGCTCTAGGGAAAAAAAAAAATCTAGTTTTTGGCTTCGATTTAGAGCTAGTATCTTTAAAAACAAGCATTGAGTCAGCAAATATCTTTTGAACACTCACTACGTGCAAGGTATAATGCTTGGCACTGTGGGGGAAAAAAATCCTAAAAGATAATATCTGTGTCCTAAAAAGAACCATTCCCCTAGCAAGCTGTGAAATATACTTTCTGTACATGAAGTGCTTAAAGGTGCACATTTGCCAATTCAGGAAATGATACCACTTTAGTCAAGACTAAATAGGGTTCGATTTTGAGTCCATCAAGTGATGCTTACTTTTTCGGCAACCTCCCTATGACATGGAGTGGACAACGATGAGATTTTAACTGACTACTTTCCCTGAGATGGTTGCATTTGAATATGGGACACAAATTTCCATCCTCGGAAGCTGATGGGCTGGAAAGGCAGGGAAGCCGATGGCTGTTCTTCAAAGTGCTGTAAGCAAGAGGGGAGAGCCTGGGCGAAGCAGGGGGCAGCCAAAGCTTCTGGACCTTCCTGCACAGGACTTTATGCAACCGGCCAATGGAGAGTATTCTAACAGGCTTAGTGATAGAGGATGGAAGAACCGAAGAAGACAAAGAATGCGCTGGTTGGGGCTGGGGGCTTGAAGGGGACAGTCCTGACAGTAACCGAATAGCTAAGTCCAAATTAAGCAAGTCTGCCAATGCCACCCACTTAAAAAATCCACAAGAGTATCCAAAGCACCCAAGCATGATAGGTGAGACCACAAAAAAGGACAGCGTGTGCTGAATGGAAATTTGAAGGTTGACCTAATTTCTTTTGAGGGCAAATCTGAGCGATAATTTACCCCTGAACAGAATTCATTCTGAGAAAGTGAACTCTGACAGTCCCTTTGGAGCACTGAGGAGTCCAAGAGCGAAGGAGGCCAAGCCCTTCCTCTTCTCTCCAAGATGATGCTTGAGCCATGCAAAGTTCAAGGGCAAGCCCTGTCTTCCAGGAATGGGAAAAAAGGAAGTTCCTGGGTTGCCCTAATGGTGAATTGGAAAGAACCTTAGAGGAGGGGAAGACTGAAGAGGAGCCTAGAGCCAACAGGTTGTCTACGTGCTAGAAACTCACCAGCAAGGGAGGCCAGGGGCCTGCACTGTACCCAGCTCTGCTACCATCTAGATATCCCAGCAATTAGAAAATCCACCCTCTTCACATTTTTGCATTGCCTGTCAAGAAGCTCAGAGCTGTTTCTGAACCTTTGTCTCATCAATACACAAGCAGAATATCATAATACTCTTAGCACACTGAAGTTTTAAAGAAAACAAAGCTGCAGTATAGCCAGAGGGTAGAGGCCCCAGAGAATGGGCTTCTAGGGAGTATGCGTATCCCATTAAGGGTAGTTAAGGGACACATGCCATCTAGACGCTGGGTGAATCCCCGCCCGCGATCCCAGCTCCCATGTAATTTCAGGCTGGGAAAAGTGTGGGCTCTTCCTTGCTTCTGGAAGGTAATAGCTAAATATGAACGTTGGAGCCACCCAACACCTGCCTAGAATTATGAAATGGTTTGTTATAGGGTGTGTGTATAACAGCTGATACATTATTAGATATTAATAACCATTATATTTTATGAACTGGCTTATGATATAGGTATGTACGTAATACTTTATATATTGTTATATTTCTAGGTCCATATACTGGTCTCTATTTCTGTCATCTTTGTTTTTTCCTCCTAATATGTGGCTGTACATCTTTTATTTCTCTTTATGAGATTCTGATTTTAATTGTTAACTTCCCTGGTTCGTTAGGTAAAACGTGGAGCACAAATTGAGAATCATATGCGTCTTCCGTTGCACGTTGGCTGTGTGCCAAGCACCCCGCTTTTGCTTCTGTAAGGCCACAGCGCTAACAGCGATGCCGCTTCTGGGCAGCTTGGGGTTCCGAGCCCTGGATGAAGTCGCTTCAAGTGAAACACTTAGCTAATGCCTAGCTGGCATTATAGTATTATTATTGTTGTTGTTGTTTTCCATTTCAATGCTTGAAATAACCTCGTGCGATGGCTACTCTTACTTTCCTTTGGCGGGTGGGGGTAGGTGGGAGGCGGACAAGAAAATGCAGAGCCTCGGGGAGTGAGGTGCTGGACCCCTATCCTCTAGAGGATTCTTGGGTTGCCTGTGACCCGGATGAGAGGCGGAGGTGGTTTTCTACGCGGTCCCGGCTCGCCCAGTCCTGGCGTCCTGCGGCTCCGTCCCCCGTCCCCCGAGAGCCGTGGAGGCGGGCCGGCCGCGCAGTCCGGCTCTGCGCACCGGGGGCGGTCGTGGGCACGCGGGTTGAGGACCGGCGGCAGCCTGGCCCGGGAAGCCCGCCCAGAGGAGCGCAGTGTGGGCTCGATGTCCTCGGCTCGGGGCAGAGCGTCCCGCGAGGCTGCAGGCACGCACTAGTGCTCCGTGGAGGGACAGAGCGGGCGGCTTGCTGCTTTCACTGCTTCCATCCCAAACTGAGACGTGGCGGCTTTGTAGCCAGGTCTGGGCAGGCTCTCCATGTTAAAACCCAGCGCTTCCCTTCCCCCCCCTTAAGTTGAAGCCTCACAGCCGCGGTCCCTGCCCTGTCGCCGTGCCTCCCCGTCGGGGTCGCTGGTCTGGGCCCTCCGCGCGCGGCGGAGAAAGAAGCGAGTGGCTGCCCGAGTGTGCGCACCCCGCCGGGGGAGTCCGCGCGCACGGGGATCAGGAGCTTGCGGCGAGCCGGCTCCGCTCCGAGACGCTGGCGCCGGAGAGATTCGGGTCCCGCCAGCCGTCCGCTCCCGACCTCCTGCGCAGATCGCCGCCGCGCGCGCCCTGGCGCTCCGCGGTTCCCCTGCGGAAAGGTCGGTGCGCAGCCCGCAGCTCGTTAGATCGGTCGGAGGTGTGCAGACAGAAAAGATCCGAAATACAGAAGGTACGTCGCTTTAAAAAGGTTTTTTTTTTTTTTTAAATGCAGTGATGGTTGCCTCTTTATGAAAGCACATTTAAAAATACAAGCGATTGCGCGCTGATTGCAAAAGGACCTCTTTACGGTGGTGGCGGAAATATTCTCTATTTTGTTTGGGGCGTGATGATGACAGAGGAATTAGTTGTCAAAATTTGTAGAAACTACACTGAAGATCTGCGCACCATATCGAGTGTACACGGTACAGCAGTTGAAAAAAATTCGGGCCACAAATCTGCGTGCATATACAAAGTTAGTAAGTAACATTGCCTGTTGGCGCACAGAAAAGCCGCTACAGTGCAGCTGTTGATGTACATTTTGGCCACTGAGCGCGACTCCGTGCGATTATTTCTGCCAGCTCTGCCCGGTCGGGAAACCTAGAGGGAGAAGGCGGCTGACATCACTCGGGGCGGGGCCGCGGCGCTAAGAAAAGTCGGCGGGGCCGGAGCCGCCGCGGCACAGCCTCACCATGAGCGGCCGCAACACCTCCGAGGTCCGCATCCTCTGCAGCCCCGGCCAGCTGTTCCTGCAGCCGCTCTGGGACCAGCTGCGGGCCTGGGACTCATTCACGCAGTCGCCCTTGTTCGCGGTCCTCTTTTCCATCACCACGTACGTGGGCTGCTGCCTGCCCTTCGTGGTGCTGGACGTCCTATGCCCCTGGGTGCCCGCGCTGCGGCGCTACAAGATCCACCCGGACTTCTCGCCGTCGGCGCGGCAGCTGCTGCCGTGCCTGGGGCAGACCCTGTACCAGCACGCGGTGTTCGTGCTCCCCTTGACGCTGCTGCACTGGGCCCGTGGCCCGGCGCCCTGGCCCCGCGAAGCCCCCGAGCTGCTGCCGCTGGTGCGCCACGTCGTGTGCTGCCTGCTGCTCTTCGACGCCGAGTTCTTCGCGTGGCACGTGCTGCATCACAAGGTGCCCTGGCTGTACCGCACCTTCCACAAGATGCACCACCAGAACTCGGCCTCGTTCGCGCTGGCCACGCAGTACATGAGCGCCTGGGAGCTGTTTTCCTTGGGCTTCTTCGACATGCTGAACGTCACGCTGCTCCAGTGCCACCCGCTCACCGTCCTGGTCTTCCACGTGCTCAACATCTGGCTGTCGGTGGAGGACCACTCCGGCTACGACTTCCCCTGGTCCACGCACAGACTGTTGCCTTTCGGGTGGTACGGCGGCGTCACGCACCACGACCTGCACCACTCGCAGTTTAACTGCAACTTTGCCCCGTACTTCACGCACTGGGACAAAATCCTGGGAACTCTTCGGTCCACTCACGCCAAGTGACGCGCAGCCTCCCTCCCCGGCCGTGGTAGGGGGGCACAGGGGGTCCTCTGGACCCAGGACTGTGGCAGTTGTGCACTTGACACTTGAATCAGGAGAAACACACCTGAGTTGTTTTGTCTTGGTTTGTTTTGTAAGTAATTTATTACCTGCTGGAGATTTATGGATAAAATCTGATGTATTTTCACAGTCTGATGAAGTAATTTATATCGTTTCTGTATATTGGCGGTTGTATTCTTAAAGTCAAATTCCAGCTCACTTCGATAGCCTTGATTCCTGGATATGTTAGACACTCATCACTGGCATATTTAAATCATCTCAAAAAGGATTTGATTGTAGGACAAGGAAGGTCCTGTGTTTTAAAGTGTTGTAGAAATAGGCTAAAGTGACATATTCTTATGGAGAATATGATCTTTGACTCTATTAGCAACAAAACATGTTCCTGCTGGACAGTGATCACAATTGTTGTGCTTTTTTTCTATTTTTTCATGTAATTGTATATTTATATTGAAAGAAATGTTGTTTGTACTTTAAAAAAGAAAAGAAAGAACAGAACATGAACCAAATGAGTCCTGGCTGCTGTCTCACTGGCATTTAGACTGATCAATACTAAAACCAGAAGAGGGAGCTGGGGCGGCAGGTGTCCTCAGAGCCTCCATCAGCCGTAGAAGGAGAGGAATCTGGTGGTGGGGTGTTTTGTGGGGCATTTGTAGGGGTGTTTTGTGGGGGATTTGTAGGAGAGACAGGGCAGAGGCGGGAGAAGGGGTCAGTTAGTCTGTTTGGGTCTAGCAATTGCACAGAGGGAGAACCACTATTGTTCTGAATGGTTTTCAGCTGATTTCTGCATAACAAGCAGCTCAAAGAATTACCATCTCAAGTTTTAGAGAGATTAACACCGCTCAACCATTTGATTATTTGTAGGAGAGTGGTGTTTGGGGATGAACAGAATTAGTGGAGTGCCTTGCTTTGCAAAACTGGCGGGTCAAGTGTGTGCATGAGAACGGCTGATAGATATAGAAAGAGATTCTGAGTCACCCCTTGTTTCTTATGAATCCATCTAGCCTAAGTGACCATCATACACACAGCTCTGCAACTGGGGATTTTTGGGTTTTCACTTTTCTTAAGTTAAGACATACATGCAAATTGCATACCCCTTTGTCAAAGAGAGAATAAGGGTGAAATTTGGCCCCAGGTCCCTGGTTCCTCATTTGTAAAAGGAGATTGTGTTCCAGATGTTCTCCCAGATTATTTGCCACAGTAAATGTCCCCATGACCGACCACACACCTGTTACCCTTCATGTACCCCACCCCAACCAGCTGCTGCCTAATTGTTTTCATTTTATCTTTGGCACAGGGTTATCTAGGGTAAAGTAAAACCTTGAGACCTATTAGAAAGGAAAGTATAAAGAATGGCAACTTTGCATGTAATTCCAGGCTCATTATATATGAACCACACTGTCCTGGTTAAAGGTGAAGCATCCACCTGGAGACCTGGTTTCCACAACCTGCCCGATGAGAGCCCTGGGAAGCATGTGCGTGCTTTCCCAACCTTCGCCAAGTTGCAGTCGGAATACCCGGCTGCTCCGCTGATTTTCTCACGTCCCCTCCCAATACATGTGTTCTTTTTTTTTTTTTTTAAGATTTTATTTATTTATTTGACAGAGAGAGACAGCAAGAGAGGGAACACAAGCAAGGGAAGTGGGAGAGGAAGAAACAGGCTTCCCGCCAAGCAGGGAGCCCGATGTGGGGCTCGATCCCAGGACCCTGGGATCATGACCTGAGCTGAAGGCAGACGCTTAACGGCGAAGCCACCCAGGCGCCCCCAGTACGTGTGCTCTCTGGGCTTCTTCACCACAGCTGTATCCTTCTCTGTGGGCAGCGGCTCCACGCCGGGTCTTAAGGATTACACCGATGCACATAAGCGAGGTCCGTGCAAACAGGCCGTCAGAGGTGAGAGGAACGTGCGTCCTGGACGGAGTAGGATGAGCGACGTACCGCGCAGAGAAAGAACAGAAGGAGGGACGGGCAGGCCTGCGGTACATGGTACAACTATTAGTTGTTGTGAGCGGCTCCAGGCACCCCCCAAACTGCCCCCCAATCTGCGATAATGACAATTTGTCACAGCTCATTCTCAGAGAATTTGTAGAATGTCTCATGTGGCCTCACGCCATAAGGGAATTTCGCATTTTGGGCAAATTGTACCCATGGAAATCTTTTGGGTTTAGAAACTCTTCCAACTGATGTTTGATCAGTTTCTAATACCTTGGCAGGTGCGGTAGGAGAGTGGAGAGGACGAGCAGTTTTTCAGACAGTTCAAGAGCCTCGTAATAATAAGAGGGAGATGCTTCACATTTGCGTGCACGTTCACACTTTCCACACATTGTTCACTTGATCCTACACCCTCCACCCTGGCCCACGACTTGGATGTGGATGTCCTGGGGTTCAAAGCCGGTGGCAGCAGGCCCCGGGAGGCGTGACGCAGGTCAAGGTCTCTGTTCTTGGTCGCCCTCCCTGCATGTCGGCAGGAGAATGCACGCTGCAGCCAGACTGCCCTGGGGGAAGCTTGACCCTGGGCCTTCACTAGCTCAGTGACTCTGGACGAGTGACTTGGCCTCTCTGCCCTGGCGTCCTCATCTGTGACCCGTGGCTTGCCCCAGAACCTAGGTCACGGAGTCCCCGTGGGAGATTCTGTTACCACGCGTGCAGGGCAAGGTGGGCCGGGGGTCTTGGCTGCCTTTGTTGGCTGCAGTGGGTGCTTCGGGCTCCAGGATGGGAGCCCTGGGACTGCCCTGGGGGACCAGGGCCTCCCATCCACACCCTTGAGCTTTCCCACCTCCCAGGGGACCAAATAAAGCCTGGGTTTTGATTGTTGATCCTGCCTTACCGTGGACGCTGCTTGCCTTGTCCTCCCGTCACAGCCGAAGTGTGGGAGAGAGAAGTCTGTTTGTCTGGTTCTACTCCCTCACCTCAGACGGCCCAGCCCTGCCTCCTCCGTAAGCGTCCACTGCTGGGTCACTGCTGTCTTCCCAATGACCGGACCCAGTGATGGCTTCTCCTTGGTTTTCCATCTTCCCGGCTTTTTTTCTTTTTAAAGGGTATTTGTTTTTGCTAACCAGTCTCTTCACTCCTGCTTGGTTTTAGTCAGGTTTCTGCCAACTGCTCTCCTTCCTAAGTCTCTAGCGCCTTCCGCGGCTCCACACTTGGCTCAGCAGGGAGGCTGGCCTCAGGCTGTTGCTCTTCTTGTTAAAACTTCTCTGTCCTGGGGCGCCTGGGTGGCACAGCGGTTGAGCGCCTGCCTTCAGCTCAGGGCGTGATCCTGGCGTTATGGGATCGAGCCCCACATCAGGCTCCTCTGCTGGGAGCCTGCTTCTTCCTCTCCCACTCCCCCTGCTTGTGTTCCCTCTCTCGCTGGCTGTCTCTATCTCTGTCGAATAAATAAATAAAATCTTAAAAAAAAAAAAAAACAAACAAAAAAACAAAACAAAACAAAACAAAAAAAACTTCTCTGTCCTGTGTGTGACGAATGTCCTTTGTAGCAGCTTCTAGTGCAAATGTCAGAGAATCGCTGCTTGCATTCTAGCCTAGCACACGCACGCACACACGCACTGGGATATAGGTGTGCATATACACACTATGTGTGTGTACACATGTGCACATGCAGGTCTGCACACTATTACATGTGCACAGGTGTGCAATTGCACACACTGTATGTATACACACACAGAGACACATACGCACACATATATTACCACGTGCTGGTACACTCGCATATATACATTGTATATATACACACAGTATAGATATTCCCTCCTCTCTCTGTCTACACACACACACACACACACACCTGTTTCCTTTTTTTTTTTTTAAGATTTATTTATTTATTTGAGAGAAACAGTGGGGGGGGCAGAGGGAGAGAATCTTCAAGTAGACTCCCTGCCTAGCGCAGAGCTCGACACGGGGCTCCGTCCCACGGCCCATGAGATCACGCCTGGAGCCGGACCCAAGAGTCTGACGCTTAACCTCCTGAGCCACCCTGGCACCCCCCCCACTACCATTCCTGCCCTGCTTACCATTTATCTTTGCCCTTAGCACTATACTCGTTCTTGATAAATGCTGGTTCAGTGTTGCACAAATCCTGGAAGCTGTGGAAACACAGCTTTGCCATTAATCCTGTCTTACTTCATCCATTCCCTCATCCATCACTGGTCCATCCTGGCTTCCTAACTGAGGTCGTGCTCACAACACATAATCTCTGGTCTAGCGGCGGTCCCAGGCTGCCGAGGAAGACCACCAGGAAAGCAAATGCATCTAACCTGATGTAGTCAGTGCTCCAGTGGTGGGTATTTGCAGGTTGTTAAGAGAGCCTCAGGAAAGGTGGGTCATTTGAGCAACAGAAATCAAGAAGGATTTGGGCACCTGGGTGGCTTCATCGGTGAAGCATCTGCCTTTGGCTCAGGGCGTGATCTCAGGGTCCTGGGATCGAGTCCTGCGTTGGGCTCCCTGCTCAGTGGGGAGTCTGCTTCTCCCTCAGCTTCTCACTCTGCTCTCATACTCTCTCTCACTCTCTCTCTCTCAAAGAAATAAAATCTCAAAAAAAAAAAAAAAAGAAAAGAAAAGAAACTAAGAAGGATTTGTATGTGTTCACCAGGCGGAGTGGAGGGGGTCCCTGGCAGAAGCAATAATGCAGCAAGGCGGAGAGGAACGAAGGCACTTGGCCGCTCCAACGAGGAAGGAAGCACAGAGCTCTCTGGAACGAGGAAGGAATGTCTTGCCACTTGGCAAACTGCCGTGCCCGCTCGGCACTGTTTGCTTACCTGCCTCTGTACAGGGTTTGGGAGATGGCATGTACAATGGCTTCAACACCAATGTTAGGGATTGCTTTTATTTGTTGATTTATAAAGAGTACATAGATGAATGAATCGAGAACAAGATTGGCAATGGTATTCCGAGAAGCTCGGGTTGTACTCTGCAGGAGAGCTCCATGGATTTTAAGCAAAGGAGTAATGCGATTGAAGTGGCGGAAGGAGGTCACGGGCAGCAGAGGATGGTGGGACTCGTTCCGGTGAGCGGACCCTTCCAAGCTCTGCTCGATGCCCATCCTGGCTCTGGCTTAGGAACTCCATGAGCGTAAACCAGTTACCCAATCTACAACTCCGTTTTCTCATCTGGAAAACGAGCGTGGTAGGAAGATGTGTAGAGAGCTTAGCACCCTGCTTGCCATAGAGCAAGCACTCTGTGAGTCGCAGCTCTTTTTTACAAACTGTTCCAAAAGCACTATGATGCAGACAGGATATAATAAGCTTGCTCCAAAACAAGTAACAAGGTAAGGTGGAGAGGAAGAAATGGATTTCTCTTTTGTCAGAAAAGTAACACAGGCTCCTGGAAAAATTTCGAACTAGGGAACAGTGTGCAGTAGAATCATTTCCATCCCCACTCAGGGAACTCCTTTCCACTGAAGATATAATCAACGTTCACCCTTTTTGGGGGCACCAGACCAGAAAGCCAGTCATTCAGGGTCTCTGTGTCTCTCTTTCAGCTAAGATGCATTAAATGGTCTTTGAAAGTTAAAAAAAAAAAAAAAAGCAAGTTAGTGTGAACAGAAATTTTTAGACAAAAGCCCAAGGGCATTTCCTCCCTCTAAATATCTTTTGCTTATTTCCTTTTTCTGTACTTTTTGATCACAACTCAAAACAAGAAGAGAAACTTAAGTTGTCTGTCTTCCCCAGCTTTTATGGGCGGCTTGCTCAGTGGGGTGGCAGAAAGGGCAGGACAAAGGAGAAGCGAGGTTCTCCTCACTCCCTGCAGCTGGGAGCCTCCTTGCCCCCTCTCCTCACCCCTACAGCCCTTCCTTGGCCCCTGTTTTGGAAACTCCACTGTCTGCCTTCCCTACTGGAGAGAGAGGTCTCTGAAAGAAGAGGCCACGCCCTACAGATCTCTGATTCCTTGGAAAGCGCTCAGTCAGTGTCTGTGGCATGCAGGCTTTGGGGTTTGGAGCCCGGGGGTTTGGAGCCCGAACAGACTGTGGCTGAGCTCCCTGATTTTCCATTTTGTGGGAAACCATGGAGTCCCTTGGGACATCAGTTTCCCTCTCTGTGAAATGGGTGGGGGTTGGGGGTAAACTCAAAGTGGGTTACCTTGGTCCTCAGGCTGTGGGGACCTTGGGAGACAAAGCAGTAGGGTGCTGAGGGAAGAGTGGATGCTCCGTGTGCAAGTGTGATGACGTGGGCCTTGGGTGTGTCAGGAAGGCACTGAGGTGACATGGCTCCCGTCTCCCTCCATCTCTGCCCACCGATGCCGCCTCTCCCCTTCCCCCATCAGCCCTGCCTCGAGGGCTCATGTGGACCTCCTTTCCTTGGAATCCTCTGCTCTGTAAGCCCTGGTTCTTGCCCCCTGCTATGTCTCGGGAGCATACAGGAGGGGAGGGCACTTCCGAGTGGCCAGAGACAGAAGGAGCTGGCCCCGGGGCAGCGAGTTTGCAGAAGGGGCCGGCAGGCGTGCTTGTGCCAGCAGAAGCGGCGAGGATCTGAGCCGCTCCAGAGGAGGGCTCTTCCTTCTTTGCGTGCCAAGGACGAATGCCAAGCCCAGAGCTGCAGCTGGCTGCAGAACTAGAATTTGGCCACGCAGGGCTTTTGAAAGAAGAAGCCTCCTGTAGTTGGGCACTAGGTGGAAAAAAACTCACCCCCTTCCAGGCACTTGGAGTTTGCAGTGAAACGGAAAAGAGCGGCTCCTCCTTGGCAGTGGGTTTGATCTGCCTGAGATCTTGCAGAGCCTGGGGAAGACAGCTCACCAGCAGCCTTGGAGTTTCCCAGGACATTCCACAAAGGCGAAGGCGGAGACAGCCCTGTCCAGTCTCCCTATTTGGTGAATAAGGAAACTGAGGCTCAGGCATGGAAAGTGACTTCTCCTGGGTCACACGGCTGGGCTAGAACGGAAGACCTGTGGTTCCTGCTGGTTCCCTCCTACCTTCGGGGTCTTCAGAGCCGTGGCGGACTGCCTCCTGCTAAGTAACAGAACCCTGGTTGCGTGGTTGCGGACACTGCCTCAAAATTGTTGCAATCACTCGCATGAACACAACATGATCAGCCCTGCTGATTTTTAGCAACTGGAGTGAGGTGTTTATTCCACACTTGGCTAAGATCTATCCCGCCGCATACCTTTGTGGGTAATTGGTGTAAACTTTTATTGTATGCCTGCAAACCCTGACAATTTCTGTTTAGAGAATGTGTAAGAAGGCATCCATATCATGGAGGACAACTAACTCAGCAAGGAGGAATGGGACTGCTTGACCATGCAACAACAAGGATGACTCTTACAACAATTATGATAAGTAAGGGAAGCCAGACAAAAACTGTGGGTACTCTATGGTTCTATTTACATAAAACTTCAGAAAATGCAAGTGAATCCATTGTGACAGAAAGTGGATCAGTAGTTTAGGGGAGGGAGTGGGCCTCAAAGATGCATCACCAAGGGGCACGAGGGAACTTTTAGGAAGGATGGTTATGTTCACTATCTTGATTGTAGTGCTGGCTTCATGGGTGTGTATATATGTGTATATATGTGTATATATGTATGTATACCTGTATACATATGTGTATATATATGTTGAAATTTATCCAATTGTATACTTTAAATATATGTAGTTTATTACACATAAATTATACTGAATAATGATGATCGATCATTTATGAATTTTAGCTTTGGAGCCAATTTACCATGAGAAAAATATGGCTGGGGACTTTATGATAACATCACAGGCACTCACACATCTACACTGAGTCTAAGATCTATCCTTTGCCCATCTGTACTACTGACCTATTGGAAACAGACACCCTCCCAAGGAAGAAGACCCACTGGAGAGCCTACAAAATCCAGACCCCGTTGTCTGAGGACCTCCCCTCCTCCCTCCACACGTACCCAGCCAGGTGAGGCTCCTGCAGCCACATCATACTAAACGACCCCTCTATTGTGGCCACACTTTTCTGGACCTGGGTTGGAAATCAGATTTCACAGGGAGTAAATAGACTCTCTCCCAGGAATATGTAAACAAGGGGGCGAAATGACCATGTTGGGCGACAATTTGTGCCGCGTGAATGGAGATGCATCGGAAGCTCGTCTGCAGAACAAAGGAAGGATGAGCAGATTTTCAGGGAGGACAGATGAGATGCACACATCTCTGGAGAGAGAGTGAGGGAAGGAGAGTAAAGAGAGCAGTTAGCTGCTTTGCTTCCTGAGGGATCTACACGCCAGGTTCCAGAGGGTAAGCCTGCGGTAGTTCCTGCCTTTGCATTTTATGACTTTCCATTAAATGTCTCTTCTTGGCTGTTTAGATGCCACTGTGGTTCTTGTGTGCAAAGAGAACATGGTTAAAACACAAGGGTTCTGGGGTGCCTGGGTGACTCAGTCGGTGAAGCGTCTGCCGTCGGCTCAGGTCATGATCCCCGGGTCCTGGGATCGAGTCCCGCGTCGGGCTCCCTGCTCAGCAGAGAGCTCTCCTGCTGCTTCTCCCTCTCCTCCCGCTCGTGCTCTCTCTCGCTATCCCTGCTCTCTCTCTCCAATAAATAAACAAAATCTTGAGGCTGTGTGAGTGGGATCACACAACCTGTGGCTTTTGGACTGGCCTCTTTCAAGTAAAATAACATGTTCCAGGTTCATCCATGTTGTAGCATCTATCAGAACCTATTCCTTTTTATTGTCAAATAATATTTCATTGTATGGCTGCACTACATTTTGTTTCTCCATTCACCAGTTGATGGACACTTGTGCCAATTCCCCCTTTTGGCTGCGATTGTGAATAATGCTGCTATGAACATTCATGCAGATTTTTTTGTAGGCACATATGTTCTCATTTGAGTGGACTTACTGGGCCATATGGTGACACTAACTATTGAGAAACCACCGCACTGTTCGAAAAATAATTGCATTATTTCTCATTCCCACCAGAAATGCATGGGTGTTCCAGTTTCTTCACATCCTCCCGTTACCTGTGGTTTTCATCTTTAAAAATCATAGCCGTTCTCATGGGTGTAAGGTGCTCTTTCACTGCGGTTTGATTTGTGTTTCCATAACGACTGAACATGTCCAGAACATGTCCATGTGCTTCCTGGCCATTTGTATATCTTCTTCGAAGAAATGCCTATTAAAGTCCTTTGCCCTTTCATTTTTGGTCTTTGTTATTGAGTTGTATGAGTTCTTAATATTTTCTGGACACCAGACCCTTATCAGATATGTGATATACAAATATTTAAGCATATTTAAGACACTTGATTTTAAAGTTTTTGTTGGGGCGTCTGGGTGGCTCAGGCAGTTAAGCATCTGACTCTTGTTTTCAGCTCAGATCATGATCTCAGGGTTGTGGACTGAGCCCTGCATTGGGCTCTGTGCTCAGCTCTGAGCCTGCTTGGGATTGTCTCTCTCCCTCTCCCTCTGTGTCTGCCCCCCCTCCCCGGGCAACATGCTCTCTCTGTCAAATAAGTAAATAAATCTTTAAAAAAATAAACAAAGTCTTTGTCCACTGTGCTTCCCTAGGGACAGCGACGTTTTTAGTTCCTTTCCCCTCCTGTGAATGAGCCATACTTGATTCTTCCTTTGCTCGTAAGTTTTGTGAAGAGCAGACATTCGAATATTATGGGGCGGCAGCTCTGTAAGGGAGACTCTGTCTCCTGGGCCTGGAAGCACACGGCTATCCCAGTCCCTGCACAAGGGCTGTCAGGACGCACTTTCAGCCTTGAGCCCAGCCGCTCGCGGCTCTGCCTTCCCCTTCCGCCGCCTGCTTGCCCGGAGCCTGAAGGTCAGTCAGAGGTGAACTTTAGGGCCTTTTGCCATCTTTTTTGAGCATACACACAGCCCCGGGCTATGTCTGGCCTTTAGATTCCCGGGAATATTGTGGAACTTTTCAGAGCCTTTATTCCTCAAAGCATCTTTCTTTTCCTAATTTTCCTAGTTTTGGTGAGTTGATTTCCAAGCTTTTGGTTAGTTGATGGCTTGTTGAATTCCCTGAGCAGCACTGACAGATAACATTTACCTTAAGCGTTATCCACAAATTCCACGCCCCGGGGGGCAGTTGGCTGAGCCCTGTGGGAGGTGAGCTCCAAGTTAGACTAGACAAAGGCCAGTATGTGGGGCCGATCCTCGAGGGTGACACAAGCCTGCTCCACACAAACAGCCCTGATCCTTTGTGAATGGAGTTCGTTCTTCTGCCTGGACCTGGATTCCCTGTCCTGGGAACCTGGGTTTCCTCAAGGCCACCGCTGTGCTTGGGAGAGGGAGGATTGGGACTCAGGTGAGTTAAAATGACACTCTCTGATCCCCTGTATCTTTATTTTCCTTCTACTTGTTCTATTACTGAAAATGGGTTTTGAAATCTCTGCTTGTAGTTGGAGGCGTGCCTATGTCTTCTTTTAGTTCTATCAGTTTTTGCTTCACGGATCTCGAACTCTCTTATGTGAGGTATAGAAACATCTAGGATTATTTATTGAGCACCGACTCTGTGGCAAGCGTCCTCCTACTTGCTTTCTCTATGTAACCTCCTTCCCTTGTTAAAAGTGTATTCAGGGGGCACCTGGGTGACTCAGGTGGTTAAAACAAAAGGGTGTTCAGGGGCGCCTGGGTGGCTTAGTCGTTAAGCTTCTGCCTTCAGCTCAGGGCGTAATCCCAGGGTCCTGGGATCGAGCTACACATCGGGCTCCCTGCTCAGCGGGAAGCCTGCTTCTTCCTCTCCCTCTGCCCCTGCTTGTGTTCCCTCTCTCACTGTCTCTGTCAAATAAATAAATAAAATCTTAAAAAATAAAAGGGGGGTATTCAGTAACCACGATCTCAGTTTTAGAGAGGAAAAGAAAATCGACGCCCGAAGTTTTACATAGCAGGAGAAACACCCAAGCTGCTAGACGCAGGAGTCCTTGGTTTCCCCGAGTGTGTTATTGTAGGAGTACATGGCGATTCCAGCTGTGGGCCAGGCCAGGGGCAGGGATCGTTCCCTCCGTTAGAAAGTTGGCCTCTTGTTGCAATTGAACTGGTTTCAATCTTGCTGCTTCACACACACCTCTTATCGAGAAGAGAAAACAACACACGTTTCCTAGCAAAATAGAAGGAATTAAGGTTGGAGCCAACTTTTGAATTCCACGTTTCTGTCCTTCTCTTCTAGTAACGTCTGTGTGGCCTGGGAGAGCTGAGCTCTGTCTTCTTCCCCTGGGTTGCACAAAAGCAGTCCCAAGATGGCCGATGAGAAAAAGGAAGCATCTTAAATAGCTGTCAGTAAGCTCATAAAACCCACTGCCAAGGAAGCTTGGAGGCTATCCGCCCTTTGCCGACGGAGCTTCCCCTGAGCCCATTTGTTTCTTGCTGAATCACTCGGAGACAGGGCATTGACCCTTCAGTCAAAAGCAGGGATTTGAGTTTTGGCTTTTCACTTCCTGACTTGGTGACCTTGGGAAAGTGACTTAAGTGATCTATAAAATGGATCTACTAACAGTGCCTACAAAAAAAAAGGCTATCTTGATAGTAATACGTAAAACGCTACTTAAATGCCGGGTACTATTATAATTATCTCTCTTTATAAATAGAGGAAGCCTGTTTCCTTCGGCTGTTGGAGTCAATACTGATAATTGTCATTTCTGAGTCCCTTGGATGGGACAGGCACTTTATCTGCATGGTCTCATTTAAGTCCTCATTTAACCCAATAACCTTGTAGGATCTTTTTCATTGTCACTTTTTTTTACAGAGGAAATGAAGACTCAGAGTGGTTCCATGACTTGCCCATCATCATGCCCAGAGTGCAGGGCGCCTGGGTGGCTCTGTCGGTTGGGAGTGTGCCTTTGGCTCAGGTCATGATCCCAGGGTCCCGGGATCAAGCCCCTTGTCGGGCTCCCTGCTCAGCGGAGAGCCTGCTGCTCCTTCTCCCTCTGCTGCTCCCCCTGTTTGTGCTCTCTCTCTCTGTCAAATAAATAATAGAATCTTAAAAAAGATAATGCCCAGAGCGTATGCAGGAACCAGGATACAAAGTCCATTTTAAGCAAAGCCTCTCTCTTCCACACACCATCCCTCTACTCCATCCCTGAAATGATGAAGAGGCTCTCCGAGCCTGCCACGCACAGCCATGCAGGTTACACACTGAACACCTCCAGGGAGTGACATTTTCATCCGTATCGATGTGAACGGCACCCCCGGAGGTGTGCAGTGCACAACTTGCGCATGTAAGAGGAGGCTCTGGAGCAGTTGATGGGTTTGGATCAGAGAGCAGAGAAGATTTTGTTGCAACCACATCTTCAACCCTGCATTCCTTCTTGTAATTGTTCTTGGAGGTACTTTCCATGCTTTTAAAATTCTGAGTAAGTGACCTGAAGGGGCCTGACCACGCTACATCTTAGCATGTGGTGTGATTTTTCTCAATGTGATGGTGATGGACGTGCCTGAGTTTGTACCATTCTTTGGGTATTTACCTCCCGCATGTGCCTACGTGCCTGTCACCATCCAAACAGTGGCTATGAAGGAATTACCTTGCTGCCTTTTGACGGGATGTTGCCAGAACACTGGCAAAAGTGATTTATCTTCTTTGAGTTCGTCTTCGATTTCCTTCGTGTCCTTGTGTGTATGTAAGCCATTCCAAGTCCTAGAGGCAGTCTTCTGTGAAATAAACTCCCTCATGTCTCATTTCCAGAAAACGCAGTTCAGCGCTCTGTGCCTTTCAAACATGAGAGGAAATGTGAGTTTAGGGATAAGATAGAGGACGTGAATAGTTTTCATTTGGGCGTGTTTCCTTTTTCTCTTCCCCACTTCCTAGATGCTCTGGTTTACTGAGGTCTTTCCCTAACAGCCCAGCTTTGATAATGCTGTTTGCCTGCAAAGGAGGCAGTAGAAATACTAACTTTCAGTGGATCTGAGCAGAGTCTGTGGTCTGGGCTGGGCACACTTACTGGTTTTATTCAATGACCTCAGGGATAGTAACAAAAAGATTATTCAACTTCCCTTACATGTGTCTAGGGTTTTATAGAAAGCTTCCATAGTTGGGAACTTTGATCTGTATTACAACTTTTTGAAGTTGGATGGACAGATAATCTTACGTCTTGCAAAAGACGAATCTGGAATATGAGGCTAGAGATGTCCAACATGATGTCCGAGTTCACAAAGCAAGTGAGAGCCTGGACCGTGTCTGAGCCTTCCTTCCCAGGATTCCCACAGCTATCACTGCATCCATTTGGAGGTCATGGAGACTGAAATTCTTCGCTTTTTTCAATTCCTAAGTGAAAAGATCACTACTGCAATGGGGAGAACATTTAAAGCCTCTGCAAATTATCACAGTGATTGTAAGCTAAGTCCAGAAAGTATGCTGGCAGGATAAATCCCTGTCTTCGTAAGCTCTCTCACCCAGAAATAGCCCTTTCTATAATTCTACTTCACTCTACCACATCTACAAGAGACAACATAAACAGTAAGGGGCAGAACTCTGACTGCCGTCTGTCAAGAATTGCTTCACCAAGAACTACCCCAAGACCAAGCAGGTCTTCATAACCCCCTGTGACCTACAGAGCAGTACAGGGGTAGAGCACAAACAGCACTGACCACTGATGGTCACTCAGCCAGATTATTATTATTTTTTAAGATTTTATTTATTATTTTATTTTATTTTATTTTTATTTTTTTTTTTTAAAGATTTTATTTATTTATGTGACAGAGAGACAGCCAGCGAGAGAGGGAACACAGCAGGGGGAGTGGGAGAGGAAGAAGCAGGCTCACAACGGAGGAGCCTGATGTGGGACTCGATCCCGGTACGCCGGGATCACGCCCTGAGCCGAAGGCAGACGCTTTAACGACTGCGCTACCCAGGCGCCCCAGATTTTATTTATTATTTTAGCAGAGAGAGAGAGAGCACAAGCAGGGGTGCAGCAGGCAGAGGGAGAGGGAGAAGCAATGTAGGACTTGATCCCAGGACTCTGATATCATGACCTGAGCCGAAGGTAGACGCTTCACCGACTGAGCCACCCAGGCGCCCCACTCAGCCAGACTGGGATGCTTTATTCATTCTCAGGGACTTGGAAATAACTTTATCCTCTCAGAAAATTGTGCTTACACCCCCAAGTGGTTCCCTCTCCTACTTTTGTCTTAAAATGTGGTCTCCAGGGGGGCATGAGTCTTTTACATCTAAATGTGTATGTTGATAGAACCATACACATTAATGCCCATCATGAACTGATGACAAAAAGGGACGTCTTGTTCTCTTTCAACATCTAAGTTCTTGTGAACAGTTGAATGAGCTTGAAGTAGGCTGCTCTTGACGTGAAAGGCAAATATTATTGTTGAAAATAGTTACGTCTTTTAATTCAGTGGAAGCTGATGCTGACCCACAGCTCAAGGAGGAGTTGAGCACAGAGATCGGACAGGGACAGGTTGGAATGAAAAAGAAAACATTCAGGAGATGGAGAGTTAAGTTTTGAAGTTTCCAAGTTCCTTGTGTGGCTTGACATGGTTCCAAAAATGTCTTCCAAGGGCAGTAGTTCCACTGAATATTAGCGTTTCTGACTGCCTCCAGCTCCCTCGAGGGCATACGCCTTTAATCAAACCTTAGCTAGTGGGGAAAGAGTTTACAACGTGTAAGCACTATTTGAGGTGTTCCCTCTGATTAACCAGAAACATCAAACAAGACAAGAAGGGGAGAGTGGAATAGAGCATTGGAAACTCTTTGCAGGAGATCAATACGTGAAATATTTGAAAATGTTCTAGGGTGATGGTTTACCACTTTTCTTTTCTTGTCTTAATTAAAATTTCATGTGACCATGGTATAAAACATAAATAGAGACAATTGGAGCTGTTCTGGTTGAATGGGAGGTGGTCACACAGAGCCTACTTGATCTGTCACCCATATATCCTCTGGGGGAATATCTGAGGCACTTCAAGAGCTTGAAGGAACATGGTGAAAACCCAGCAGACTAGGGAATTTCTAGAATTTCACTGTGGGGAATGAGGTCTTTGTTCTTGAGCAATTGACTATAGGAGGTCAGCAAGAGGGGATTAGAGTGTGAACTCTTGATGGGAAGGAGTCTAACTTGCTTCTTTCTATATTGTTGGTGACAAACAGAAGACCAGGCTCATGACATAAGCTGATTAATTCAGCAATCTGTTAAATAAGGAACTGTATTTTCAAAATCTGCATTGGAGTGACAAAAGTACCTAAAAGCATGGGAGCGCAGGAAAGTAAGTAGCTTACGGAGAAGGCATGTGGGCCTTATGTGACTTGATGTCCTCATCAGTTGTCTCCCTGGAGAAAACGAGGCCTACCGAGGAAAATATAGGTTAATGCTAATGAATTTTCCAGCTTAATGAAGCTTTTCCCTGATATATTGTCAGGTTGAGTTCATACCTGCCCTTGGAGTTGGCTGTAAGAACCTGTAGACCATAGTTTTCAAATTTCAGAGTGCCTAAGAGTCAATGCAGGAAGTGGGAAATGACATCGATGTGGGGTTGTACACCAGAGGCTCTGATCCAGCAGGGCTCGGGCAGGAAGTAGGAGCCCTTTTACAAATGGCGCATGGGCCATAATTTGAGAAACCCTGATTGCCTTGGGTGAAAGGTGCAGGAGATGAGAGGTAACTGTGTGTTCTTGGAGGTGACAGCAAGCCTTCTAGATTTTCTGAATTGTGGGCAAAGCAAGAATCCCTGCACCAACGTTGAAGGCAGCCCCAACACATTCTAGTGTCCAGAGGTGCCCAGAATGGGACATTCCACCTCACAGGCTTTCGAGCCCAGGCCCTGCTGTGGGGCTTGCCGGGTGGGGGCCTTGGGAAGGTGACCCCAACAATAGCCGCTGCCTGGATCTGCTCTCTTGACACATTTCTATTCAAGCCCAAAGTTGTAGTTGGAATGTGTTCAAAAGAATGTGGGAAGAGTGACAGAGCAACGCAATGTGAATGTCTGTAACCACATTCTTTCAAGAAAACTGTTTCATTAGGAGACCATTGAGATCTACCAGCAGGACAGGATGGAAAAACCAAATTCCTTTGTGATTATGATATTTTCCTGGTAGCTAAATATTATGAATATAAAGGCATGACCTTGAGATGGTCATAACAACTGATATTTGTATCACAGTATTTATGAAGGGTTATTCTAATCAATTAGTCTGTGGAGCAGCCTTGAGTGGTAGTTATAGCAGATTTGAGTTTTGACTATTAATTTTATTTTAATTCCAGTATAGTTCACATACAGTGTTCTATTAGTTTCAGGTGTGCAATACAGTGATCCAACAGTGCTAGATGTTACTGCCTCATCGTGACAAGTGCCGTCCTTCGTCCCCAACACCTGTTTCACCCAACCCCCACCCCCGCCCCGCCACCCCACACCAGGTCATCACCAGTGTATTCTCTGTAGTGAAGAGTCTCTTTTGATTTGTTTGTTTCTTTCTTTGTTTGCTTGTTTCATTTCTTAAATTTCACCTATGACTGAAATCTAAAATATTAGGTAGTTTTTGAAACAAAGAAATATCTGAAATAATGCTGGTTCCATAATCAGTTTCAATGTCAAAAAAATCTTTTTAATACCTTAGAGGATGGTTGAAATAATAGGTAGCAGACAAAAGCTGCTGAAGGCAGGTTAGAAAGGGAACTCCTTTCCCCCCCACCCCCTCCAGAATGTTCTGAGCAACAATGGCATCTTTATAGCAGGTATGAAATAGTGACATCATGTCTCATTGGAATGGATCAGTCATGGTGTCTTTTGTTCCGACAAAATACTGAACAATCAGTCTTTTACAGCCAAAACATCCCCAGATTGTTGATGGTGTCTGTCATCCCTCAATCATCCCTCAATCTTGTCAGCTTTTACTCAGAAATAGCTAAGTGGGAAACACCACCCCAAAATCATAGAACTTATAAACATAACACACATTCAACTGAAGATCTCTGCCTAGAACCCTTTAGAGTTCTCTTACAGAAACAATGTTTTTCAATCTTTTGGGAACATATGTCCCCCCCCCTTTTTAAGGTTTTATTTATTTATTTGTCAGAGAGAGAGCACAAGCAGGGGGAGTGGAAGACAGAGGGAGAAGCAGGCTCCCTGCTGAACAAGGAGCCCAATGTGGGGCTCCCTCCCAGGACCCTGGGATCATGACCTGAGCCGAAGGCAGACGCTTCACCGACTAAGCCACCCAGGCGTCCCCATATATCTCCCTTTTAATTAACATTAAAAATCTCAAATTCTATCTTGCCCCAATTAAATACTTCCCCCCTTCTTCCTTTGGGAATCACTAAATTTCTTGGATGGAATCTTCTGTGGACAGGAACTCTTAAAGATTCTCTTCTGCAAGTACAGAATAGAATAAAGCTGGGTGATAAAGACCTCTAAAGTAGAAGTTTAAAAAATGATGGGTTTTATTCACCCGCATGACCCTTACCCCATTAAATACAGCCTTGTACAACTCACCCCCCTCTTTAGTCCTTGGTGTGTGCTATGACATTTTTCCTTTATGGACCTCAATTTCTAACTTCCTTCCAGCTCTGATATGTTCTATTACGCATCTGAGGTACAACGGTTATAAATTGTCATCACTGGACTGATGGGAAGTGTAACGGAGCTGGCTTGTGTCCCAGGCAGCTAATCTTCTCCGGGGAAACTCTGGAGAGCAAGTCACTGTATGGGAAGGAGTGGAAACAAGCATCAAGAGTCCGATCAGTGCTAGTCTGTTATCTAGAAAAGATAAGGGACAGGAACATGGATGCCAGCATAGCGAGATAAATATAGAGCCGTATCAGTCCATGAGGAAACCACTCTTCCCCTGCCCAGAAGGCTGAGCTCTGCTCAAAGTACTGCTGTGAAAAATTTCACCCACGATGGAAGATCTACCATCATGGGAAGGGCCTGGACGTGTTTTCTTTCCTTGGCACACAGGTCGGTCCTCTGGGCTGAAAGCAAAGACAAGGGTTGAGTGGTTCTAGCCCTTTCGGGAATGCTAGCTAGACCAGCCATCCTGCAGCTGTCTGATAAATTAGAATCAAGCAATGAGAGTACAAACTGAGGGCTCTGTGGAGACAGAAAAAAGGCAGGAAGAGTCATAGGGCTACAAGTTCCTTCTAGATAATTGTTGGCATTTGTGTGAAATTTGTCCCTGACTGATACCTGCCTGACAATTCTTAAACACTCCACAGATAAACAACACCTCAAATCTTTACGTGAGGACATCACAGGGAAACCAATTATTTTCCTCATCAAAGAATTGGAGTATATGCTTTTTACCCCTAAAATTACATGTAAGTGTCTACGACATTTGTAAATATTGTTTGTCGTATATCAGGTCTAAAAATAGACACCTAAATTTTTAAAGAGGTAATTTGGATGATAAGATTACAATTGCTTTCTTTCCTATGCTTTTTTTTTTTATATACATAGAGAAGGAGGTTTATTTTAAGGAATTAACTCATTTGACTATGACTCAGCAAGTTGAAGGCCCAAAAGAGCCAGAGTGTAGCTCCAATATGCTTTTTGATTTCCAATTTTTCAAGACATAAGCATATATTATTTATATGTTATGGGAAATGTAATGGAACGGTACTTGTTAACAATCTTGGAGGCCTTTCTCTGTGCCTGGTTCTGGGCTTGATACTCTACCTGCCTTGTCTGTTTTCATTCCCCCAGATCCCCTTTGAGAGTAGAACTTGCATTACTCACATTTAACCAACTTAAAAAGGCTTACCAAGGTTCGGTGACTGACCCAATGTTATTATGGTAAGTATATGGCAAAGCCAGGATTTGAACACAGGTGTTTCAAGACTCTGGGGCCTTAGGAATAAATTCATTAGTAAAATTAGTACGCTTCTTCAATATTCCGTTGCTACTAAACCCTAATTCACTCAGTGGCATCTAACCACTAAAATAATCCTATCGTGGCAAATTCTGGAGTCTTACCTCAGTAATCAGATTTTTTCTTCCCCTCTTACCACTTGACCTTTTCTCTCTCTCTCTTTTAACTTGGAACCCCAGGCACTTAGTAATTCTGAAACGCAGTCTCGTTGGTCAGGACCCTAGATGTCCTAGGACATTGGCTGAAAATTCATGGATGTCAGGGTATTAGTTATTTTAACAAAATTGTTCCTTTTTCTCATGAGTTTTCTCTCCTCTCTCTCATGCATGCTCTTTTAAAAGAAAGCACTCACATACTTTGATTGAATAAAAGTTCGTTTGGTGAGTTGTAGCTAATAGAGGACTTATTTTATTTCCTGGAGGGAAGCACGGGCATCAACCAGTCATTTTGGTAGACTTCCGTGTTATAGAGGCTCCATTAACAAATACTTCTGGAAGGATGGCATGAGTGAGGAGAGGACAGAGCGTGCGGGACAACGAGCTGTTTGCTAGAGAACATGGAAGCACAATGGATTCTCATCCTTTGAGGTCATGGTGAGCTGTACGGTTGGCGTGAACTCTGAATCAGCCCACACTGAGCCACAGCTCCTCGGGGAAGTACAGGGCGAGGTCCTGAGAGCCTCTGGCCACAACAGTTTGCTCAGCTGATAACCTCGATTGATGTGTGTTTAAAGACACCTTACTTACTATGTATTATTGGTGCACTCGCACTGGCCTCGCGGCCAACAACTGTAGCTGAGCCCTGATCTAAGCTTATTTTCCCCACAAGGCACGAAACAGGCTTTCTGTGCTCAGGAAATCTAGCACTTCAGCCCTGTGCCTGGGGGCCATTGAAAGCAGCGCAATCGCCCACAAAACACACCAAAATGCAAACAGTGTAGCACTACACAGACCTCGTAAAGGCCACCTGTTTGCAGCGTGAGCGCGAGACAGGAAGACCGCGTGTCACCTTGTTCAACCTCAGCGGGGAGCATACATGTCAGGTGGCTTTTTTTTTTTCTCTGCTCTGCAAATGTCCACGAATGACTGTGAAAAGGCCAGGAGAGTTGATGTGGGGGTTAAAAGTAAATTTTGGCAAGTAGGCAAATTTGCAAATACGGAATCTGTGAATAATGAGGTCCAACCGTATTTCAGCATCTTCCTGTCTGGTGAGGCCGGACTCGGGCGTGGGGCTGAGTACAGCAGTGCTTTATCATCCCACGGCCTTGGGCAATGTAACCTTGCTCTGACCTTGGCAGAGCTCCTTCAGACTTCTACCATCTGTGTCTCTGCTCTGGCTAGTTCTTCAGTTCTGGCAAATTACTACCTCCTTTGCCCTGTTTTACCCTTTTCCTCGGAATGTTTCCCATCCTGTAAGCCTGTCAAATAGTCAACCTCTTCTGTAAGGTTACCTTGATAAGCTTAGGCAATATTAGCCTTGTCCTCCCTCCCCTCCTAACAAATAAATCCCACTAGTTGATGAGATCTTGCTTCTTAACGCTGGAGCTCTTTCTTCTACAGTCACATATAGGTTACTCAACAGAGTGACCCCTTTGGGACTGTGGTCTGTCCCCTTTGTGTCTCTCCTTCCCCTCCCTGCATCAAACTTGCTTTCACAGAGTTTAATAAAGTTGATTTTCATCCAGTAATGGAATGCAAAAGCTCTTAGGGACCACTGGATTAAGTTATACGCGTAGATGAAAATTTCATTTACTTGACCTAGTGTAAAATGTTGACCCTGAAGTCATATGCTTAACAAATCCTCCATTCAGTTTCACTACAACCACATATCGACTTCAAGATCTGAATTTTGAAGTTGTTTGAAATTGCTACATATTTATTTTTCTTATTCTCTTTTTTTATTGAATAAATCTAATAGGTAACATTGTACAAGTTTGAGATGTATATAACTTTGATATGTTTATATAGTACAATGTGACTGCTAAATGTAACACTATTTATCACATGATATAATTAGAGCACAATGTTATTGTCTACATTCATTATACTGGGCATAGATCTCTGTGGTTTATTTAATACTCCTTAGAAGTTTGTACCCTAAAACACCATCACTTCCGCCCTCCAACATCACCTGGTAACAACACTTTTGCTCTCTTTGTTTTACAGGTTGACTTTATTAGACTCCACATATAAGTGATCTCATAGCACTTGTTTTACTCTGTCTGGCTTACCTCCCTTAGCAGCATGTGCTCGAGGTCTATCCATGTTGTCACAAATGGGATGATATCCTCCTTTCTCACAGTCAAATAATAGTCCATTGTGTAAATGTACTACATTTTAATCCATTTAATCCATTCATCCACTGATGGGCATTTGGATTGTTTTCACATCTGGGCTATTGTGAAGAGTGTTGCAATGCACACAGGAGTGCTTCCATCTCCGACCAGCCCAACCTCGATGAATCAAATCCAAGCCTGCCTTCCTTGGCACAAAGTGGCTGTTCACCACATATTCTTAGGTTTCTCAAGCTGCCTTGGATTTTTTCCTTCCTTCTTTGCCACATGTCATGGGGATCATCACACGCTGCCCTGTGTTACCGGGACTACCATGCCTTTATCATCGCCTCTTCAGAGCTATTCACACCTGAAAGGCAGGAACTGTGTGTCAGTGGACTTCTGCTCCCACGCTACCCCTCAATACCTAGCAAATATGTAAGTGAGTTTTCATTCATTTATTAATTCACTCGCCAAATGAGCATCGACCTTGTGCCAGAGACTGCTGTAAGCACTGGGGTATAGCTGTGAGTAAACAAACCCACGTGGAACCTACCTGGCAGTGGGGAGACAGACAACACCCAAGATGTATAAGAAAAATGCATAGTATGTTTGAGATTTCTGAGGGCTGAGGGGAAATTTAAAGCCAGAAAAGAGTAGAGGACATGTTGGCTAGGATGGCGTGGTTGTTGCTACAGTTTTATACAGGGGTAGCCAGGGAAGGCTTCACTAAGAAGGTACCATTTGAATAACAGCCAAAGGAAGGGAGGGGGCTGTGGACTTAGCTGAAGGGAATTCCAGTTAGAGGGACTCCCAGTGGTAATGGCTTGAGGTGGACGCATGCTTAGAGTTTGTGAGGAACAAAAAGGCTCAAGTGGAGTGAGCAGCTAGGACTTAATAGGAGGGAGTCAGAGAGACTAGGAGGTCTTCCCTCCATGGGAAACCATGGGAGAGGTTTGCACAGAGGAGTGACGTGTTCTGAGTCGTATTAACATGCTCGCTCTGGCTGCTGTGTGGAGAACGGGTGGCAGAAGCAAGTCTGAAATTGAGTAGAGTGAGGGGAGAAGGTGGGTGTAGCAGTGAGATGGTGAAGAGTGCTGAATTCTGGAGGAATTCTGAGGGGGGAACAGACAGGATTTAGTGAGAGATTGAATGTGAATTATGAGAACAATAAGGGAGTTTGGCTTGAGAAACTGGAAGAACAGGATTTGGGTTTTACTGGGATGGGTACATTTATGAAAGCAGCAGGATTTGGGATGGCAGAGAGGTAGACACTCAGTGTTTGATATATGAAGTCTAAAATATTCATAGAACAGCAAGTGTTGGTGAGGATATGGAGAAAAAGGAACCCTTGTGCACTGTTGGTGGGAAAGCAGACTGGTGCAGACACTCTGGAAAACAATATGGAGTTTTCTCAAAAAGTTAAAAGTGGAACTATGCTATGATCCAGCAATCACACTACGGGGTATTTACCCAAAGAATACAAGAAGACTAATTCGGAGGGATACATGCACCCCGATGTTTATAGCAGCATTACTTACAGTAGCTAAATGATGAAGGCCGCTCAAGCGTCTGTATACAGATGAACGGAGGAAGAAGATGTGGTGTAGATACACACTGGAATATTGCTCAGCCATCAAAAGAAAGAAATCTTGCCATTTGTGACAACATGGATGGATGTAGAGGGTATAATGCTCAGTGAAAGAAGTCAGTCAGAGAAAGACGAATACCATATGGTCTCACTCATATGTGGAATTTATGAAACAAAACAAACAAACAAAGGAAGAAAAGGAGAGAGGCAAACCAGAAACAGACTCTTGACCATAGAGAACAAACTGATGGTCACCAGAGGGGAGGTGGGTGGGGGGATGGGGGAAGTAGGTGATGGGGATGAAGAGCACACGTACGGTGATGCTCACCGAGTAATGTATAGAACTGTTGAATCGTTAGGTTGGGAAACTAATCTACCGGAATTAAAATTAAAAACAAAAATTGAATAAAATGTCCATAGAAATATGATGGAGATGCTATTTTGGCAGATTACACATGAATCTAGGGCTCAAGGGAGAAATATGGGCCAGAAATATGAATTTGAGAGTGATCGGCATATAAAAGCATTTAAATCCCTGAAACTCAATGAGATGCTCAAAGAAAAAGGCGTGGATAGAAAAGAGAAGACAGACCTCCAATATTTAGTGTAGGGCACGAACAAAGGAGAGTGAAGAGGAACAGATAGAGACAGAGGAAGAAGGCCAGGCACATGTAGTGTCTTCGAAGCCAAGTGAAGAGAAACTAACTTGAAGGAGGAAGGGAGCTCCTGCGTCAATGCCCCTGATTATTCGACAGAGGAGACAAGGGAGAAATTTCTACTAGATTTTGCAATGAAGAAAAATTTGGGGATCTCAGAAAGAGACATTTTAGGTTGAGTGGTCAGAGTGAAAGTCTGATTGGAGTGTGGCCAGGAGATAATGGGAAGAGAGAAATTAGGGGCAGTGAGTTTGGGAAATTCTCAAAGAACTTTACTATAAAGAAAAGAGAGAATGAGGAAGGTGGAGTCGAGAATTCTTTCAAGATGAGCAACAGAACAACAGATTCTATGGCCGTCGGGATTCATGATGGAGGGAAGTGGAGAACTGTGGGAGCAGCATCCCTGAGGATGGAAGGGGGTGGGATCCAGAGTCCTCCTCAGGGGGGTACTGGTCTTCCCTAGAAGTATGGGAAGTTCTTTTCTACACCAACAGGGAGAGGGTGTTCGTGCCGACAGGTGTGTAGACACAGTAGGGGCAGCTTGTAGAAGCTTCCTTATGCTTGCTTCTATTTTCTCAGTGAAGTACAAGTCAAGATTTTCACCTGAGAAAGAAGATGAGGGAAGAGGGGTTGGAAGCTTGGGGAAAGAGGGCAGGGAATAAAACAGCCATGTGAAAGAGTGGAAAAGTGGACAGACTAGGGGAAAATTAGGTGATTGCCAAGCAACATGAAGTACCCACTTGGAGTTAGTAGTTACAAATTTAACATGACCATCAACATGATGGTGTCTTTTTTCTCCAGTCCAAGTAGCTGTGTGGGAGCAGGTACAAAGTAGATGGAGATTCCGATTGAACAAAGCTTGGAGTTTGGCAAGCAACTCTGTCAAACAGAAGGTAAAGAAGATGAGGAGAAAGCAAGGGAATGGTTATAATAACTGACCATGACGTTTAGCCTGGGAAAGGAGGAGAGTAAAGACATGACTGAGCAGGGCTCTTGAAACATGAGAAGAACCTATGCGTTGTAGGTCTTGGTGGGGGTCAAATGTCTCATGGAGGTGAGTTTTTAGGGAGAGTCAGGTGCAGAGATAGGCAGGGGGGTGGTTGAAAAAAACGGGATGGTCGATATTAGATTCTGGTGGGAAAGCAGCTATTGGTCATGACAACATCTAGGTCATGACTATGGAAGTGAGCTACTACGGTAGTGTTGTGGACAAGATCACTGGTCATGAAATTCAGAAATCAGAGAATTGGAAAGGTGAGTTTTTTGTAGAGATTTGGAGAGAGTGACAGTGAGCCAGGAGTTAAATCTTCATGGAATGAGGAGGAGTGTCCCAGGGGTCCTCAGATGACTGTGACAGCTGGATAGAGGATGGTATGGTTGTAATCTGATGATGTGGGAACCAAAGCTAGGTGATTTGGGGGGAGTGGGTGAATGGTTGCAAGTTGTATTAAGGAGCAAGAAAGACATCTAGTCACCCATCTTCAGATCCAGTCTATGGGGTTGGGAGGGTGGCATTTAAGAGGGCTGTGAGGGAAGCAGTATTTTCAGGAGACAGCCAGGTTTCAGTTAGGACATGGAGGTGAATGGAATCCTCACAAAGAAAGGATAAAGATAAAAGTGATTTCGCAGACCACGAATGGTAAGTCCAAGAGCTGATTTCATTTCAGTTTATAGGGAATGGGACGGGTAGGAAAGGGGGTGAGAACAGGTGGTGGGATTAGAGCACAGCATCTTGCAGATGAGTCTCTTGTCTCTTTTTGGATCATCCCTTAAGTTCTCCTTCTTACAACAAACCATTTGGTCCTGTTTTATTCAAAGTCTCCTGCTCGCTATGTAGTACACAAAACTAGAATGGCATTCTCCACATTAATAACGTAGCTATCAGAAACAGCATGAGGGATTTGAGATCCAGGGGTTCTATCATGAGTGGGAGAAGAAAGGAATTTGTGGAGGTTGCATATGGGTGCCAAATGCAAACGTCACTTGTCACCATGTTTTCTGTAAAAATTACGTCTAAGATAACAATCAGACACTGAAATTTCTGGAAAATGTTGTGCCTCCAGAAGGTGAATCATGGATTACAGAGCAAGCTAAAGAAAACTGGTGTTCTAACAAAGTTGTGTCAGAGTTATAGAAATGCCAGATAAGATTGGTCTGCCTCCAAATCTTCTGCTATTTGTTGTGAAATGTGACAAATACTTTAAGTTTTCCCCAAGAACATAGGCTAAATTGTAAGAATGGATTGCAGACAGCTCCTAAGGATTACTGAAAGTCCTTGCACTGTCTGCTTCCTTTCTCCCTGTGTGGTCGAGGGTCTGGAAGTGTTTGGATCTTCCTAACTCCCTGTTTGCACCTTCTCCTTCTCTTTTCCTCTTCCTGCTCACGTTCTCTCTGTGTGGGGGGTCTCCTTCGGTGAGTATTGTTCCCGGAACAACTTAGCTAGACCTGGGAACCAGAGCCAGGTTCTCCACCCCCATCAACAGGGCCCTCTACTGAGGAACTTAGTATGTCCGAGGCGGAGGCCAGTGGGGGAAGGCGTCATGTAGCCCTTGCATGAGATCCAATTCTAACTGCCCTTGGCATGCTTCCCTGTGCTCTGAGCTGAGGTTTCCTCTCTGAGATTCGAGGTTACTTCTTCTCACTGTTCAGATTCACTCTCTTGTTTCCATGGCTACTGATCTTGGGATGTGTGTGTGTGTGCGTGCACGCACGTGTGTATACATGTGTATGTGTACACGTGTGTGTGTGCACGCGCAGCACTGTATCTAGCCCAAAGGTTGGTGGTAAAGTGTTGAAACTTACCCCATGCTCTCTTCATACCCCATACCCTCTCACCCCAATGGGGAAACAAATGGAACAATCCATAAACGAGCCCAAACCAGGATCCTCCAATACCTCACTTTGAACTGACAAGTGTCTTAGTCCTGTCAAGCTGCTGTAACTAAAGACCACAGACTGGGTGGTTTGTAAATAGCAGAAATGTATTCTTACAGTTCTGAAGGCCGACAAGTCCAAGATCAGGGCACCAGTGTGGCTGGATTAGAGACCAATTCGTAGTCCGTGCCTTTTCACTGCGTCTGGACTTGGCCGAAGGGGCTAGGGACCTCTGTGAGGTCTCTTCTAAGAGAACGCTAATCTCATTCATGAGGGCTTATGAGCTAAGAACCTCTCAAAGACCACCTCCTAATACCATCATCTGCAGGGAGTTAGGCTTGCCATGTATGAATTTGGGGGGGGGGTATGCAAACATTTAGACCACAGCAGGCAACATTTGTCCTAAAGTTTTCTGAAAGGGTGTGGTTTGTCCTTGGAGTAGACCTGAGGTTGCTGTCCAGAAGCTCGTCTCCCCCCCCATCCTTTGCCTGAAGGGATCAAGTCTTCCTAGGGATATGAAAAAATGAACTCGGAGTTTCATGCTGGGGGTCGTAATTCACTCATTTTGCGTAGCTTCTCAGGGATGACTGTTCATCAAGGCAGGAAATTCACCCGGGCAACTCTAGCTGTTAACGGACAAAATAGTGACGGCCATGGTCGGGTTACTAAATACAGACCCTCCTGAGTTGGAGAACAAGATTCTTCTCTTCCTAGTACTTCTCCATGAATAAAGTCATAAGCCACACTTCTCTTGCTGAATATAGGAAGGATGAGGATGAATTTAGCACAATCAGCAGAACGGAATTGTTCTCTTTTAGCCCCATTTTAAAGGAAAGGCATGTGCAGAACATCATTCCAAATACGTAGAAATATAAGAGAGAATTTTTTGCCTCAAAGTCTCTGACCATTGTTGAAAAATTTGACTGGGTGTTTTCATGGATTCCCCATGAAGTTTTCATTCCCATGCCCCTTTCCTTAATCTGCTTTTCTGGGTTGTGTTACCGCTCTGCCCGGTATGACCCTAGAATGTAGTTATGGCGAATAAGGCTCAGACCACAGATGTATGATTCCACCACACTTGGCATTCTTCAGGAGAACGTGTGAACGCACAGTCCGCATTGCTTTTCATTAGCCGAAGAGACTGTGACATTTCTTCTTCCAGAAATTGTTCCGGCTCATGTCCACAGGAAGATCAGGGGCTGTATCGTCTGGCTTCTAGAGTTCCTGATATCTTTTGAGAACTAATAAAAATAGCTATTGTTTATTCAGCACTCACTGAACCCAAGGGAGGGTGTCAAGCGCTTGGTAGAGCACATGATAATATTTAATCCTGACAACGGTGAAGGGAAGTCACTGCTAATATCGTCGATTTGCAAGTGCGAAAACCGAAGCGTGTGGACACTCCTCAGCTCACTCAAGACCACGTGGCTATACGTGGTTCAAATCCATGGACACTGCGCTCCGGCCCCCTCACCTCTATTCCCTACTGCTGTTATGTGGTTTCCCATTTTCATCTGCAGTGAACATAGCCTGAGATGAGTGGATTTGGGAGGTGAGACAGCTAGAAGCCAGAGAAAATGCGACTTCATGTTAGGTCTTACATAGAAAAAGAAATCTCACCTTTATTATTTTTTTTTAAAGATTTTATTTATTTATGTGACAGAGAGACAGCCAGCAAGAGAGGGAACACAGCAGGGGAGTGGGAGAGGAAGAAGCAGGCTCCCAGGGGAGGAGCCCGATGTGGGACTCAATCCTGGAACACCGGGATCACGCCCTGAGCCGAAGGCAGACGCTTAACGACTGAGCCACCCAGGCGCCCCAAGAAATCTCACCTTTAACTTCCAAGGTGGCAGCTGCCAGGTTTCCACCTTTGCTGAGGAAACACTGTGCCACCGGTCACAAGGACGGAATCAGGAGCCGGGAGACCCTAGAGATCAGAGATAAATGAGACAGAGTGTTTGTCTCCTTTGTGTTTACGATTTGTGTGTGAGAGGAAGACACGTAAACTGTAAAAGGTGATGGTTTGCCTTGTGTGTGTGTCCGGTGGGCGTGTGTGTGTGTGTGTGTGTGTGTGTGTCTGAGAGGCGGAGAGAGAGCAGTACGTGTGGTGTGGGGTTGTGTGTGGTGTTATGTCATGAGGGTGTGTGTGAGTGTGTGTGTTGGGCACGTGTGTGTGTGTGTTCCTGGGTGCACACATTTCCTGCCTGGGTGTAGTGCGTGCATGTTGTGTGGGTGTGCAGGTGTGTGTTGGAACATACGGGCACACTCGTGTGACTTGGCGCACATCAGGGAACATGCTGGGATGCATGTAAGTGCATGCAGGGTGCACTTAGCCCGCCGAATGATCTGGGGCTTTCCCTTCTTCTCAGCCTGCAGACTAGACTTAGATTTTCAATAGGACGTGTGCCATCGGTCATGGAAAATGGGAGATATCTCCACGGAAACAGTCATCATAAAAGAATTTAAGGACACTTTCACATGGGACAAAAATTCACCAGCTTTTCAGAGAAAGTGAAGAGTCACCTAGTTTCCAAGGAAATCTTAGCTCATGGAATGTTCTGGGGTCAAAAAGCATCTTTAGCCTGTGTGTCTACTCAGAGAGAAGTCTGATGTCACTTGTGCTGGTGTAGCGCCCATGCAGTGACCTCTGCTGCCCCAGTCAGCTCACTTGGCCGTGCGTCCGGTGGTGGCCGTTCCTGACTTTGGAGGAGGGTAGGCTGGATGGGGCCTGGGGCTGGATGGTGCTGCGCGATGGAAAACAGACCTGGGCACTGGCGCTCGCCGACGTGTGTAACCCATCCCACGACCCCCCTGCCCCGTCGGGAGCTGCCTGCCAGGTCCTGCATACTCGGCTCCTTTGCCTTCAGCGTCAGCCCCTGGCCTTTCAGATTTGCTTGTTCTTCGCTGCGTATCCTGGCACGTGGGCAATGGCCAGATCACACACTCATCTTCCCCTTCTGTCTGAGCAGCTCCTGTGTCCTGAGCTGGGAAGTGTGTGCTCCAGTGCCAGAATGTCACGGAACTTCACAAAGCTTTTGGCTGGCATCAGTCTTTGGCATCTGGCTTTGGCAATCTTTGGGAGACGCGGCTCATTATATAGGAGTTTGGTTGTGTCTTATCCGCCCATCTATACAGGTGAGTCTATAAGGCAGGCGCAGTGGTCAGCCAGCTTGGATCCCGGCTCCCGGGGATCGACAGAGGGGTTGGCACGTCGGCTTACGGGCAGATACCTCTGTGCAGACTCAGCGGCCGCCCGGTAACTATGAGCTCCGTTCCTGTTTCCCGGGTGATACTCTCGCCATCTAGACTGGCTTTCCTTGTTCGAAGTATACGTACATCTTTATTCTCTTTCATTTATATATAAATATATACGGGAAAAGGTTAGGCGGGGGAGGTAGTGGGAGGGGGGTTTTATTGTATTCCTTATTAAATATTTTTGAACAATACAAATGTAATACTGCTTCAAAAATTAAATTACAAAACTAAAAGCAATATATTTAATATAGACAAGCTGAAGGCACTCTAGGATATGGAAAAAAACAGAAAAAACTTTTCTTAAACTCACCATTCTAATAATAACCATTGTTAACTCCTCAGTGTATTTGCTCATTCTCTCTCTCTCTCTCTCTCTCTCACGAGGAATGGGGTTTTTACACGAATTCCTTTGAAATATCCTGTGAACGGAGGGTAGCGAGTGCACCCGCAGAGATCTTTCCGATGTCAACATTGGGACCTATGAATGTGTTTGTTCTTACAGACTCTCAGGACTGCCAGACACCTTCAGGGCATGCCGCCCAATACCTACTCTGTTTTCTTCGTAATTCTTCCCGAAGACTCCAGCACTTTGCACTTAGGATTTCATGTAGCCTCTTAAATGCCTATCAGCACAAGTTAGATAAAGATACACATTCTTTTTGCTTAGATGCCTACATAACCACTTTCTCAGAGTTGTTAGCAGAACGTTTGTTCTACTGATTTGGATCAGAAGTCGAGGTCCAGAGTTTGCCCGCGGCTAAGGGTGCTCTGCGTTTGTACTTCTGATAAACCACGCCAAACCGCTCTCTGCAGCAGCCAGACCAACTCGCACTTCCACGAGTGAGATATGGAAGTACCTGTTTCCCAGATAGCCTTTATTTTTTTTTTAATTTTTATATTTTTTATTTTTATTTTTTTAAAGATTTTATTTACTTGACAGAGAGAGAGAGAGAGAGACAGCACAAGCAGGGGGAGCAGCAGGCAGGGGAGAGAGAGAAGCAGGCTTCCTGATGAGCAGGGAGCCCGATGCAGGGCTCGATCCCAGGACCCTGAGATCATGACCTGAGTGGAAAGCACACATTTAACTGACTGAGCCACCCAGGTGCCCCCCACTCCCTGCCCATAGCCTTTATAAACCTATTATATTTTTTCTAGCTGGAAGGGTAAAAAATGGTATTTCAGTGTAATTTTATTTAATAAAGATTTTTTGTATTTATTTGAGACGGAGAGAGAGAAAGAGGGAGCGCACACAAGCAGGGGGAGGGTCAGGCAGAGGCAGAAGGAGAAGCAGACTCCCCACTGAGCTGGGAGCTTAGTCCCAGGACCCTGAGATCATGACCTGAGTCGAAGGCAGACGCTTAATCCACTGAGCCACCCAGGTGTCCCTATATCAGTGTAGCTTTAATGTATTCTCTTGTCATGAGTAAGGTGACACATTCTCTGATTTGTATGTCTTTTCCCATAATCTGTTGGTATTCTTTATCCATTTTTCTCACGTGTTGTTCTCTTCCTCGATTTCTGGGAATTCTATGTACGTTAGAGAGGTTAGTCATTTGCTGCGATGAATTGTTAATAGTTTTCCCAGCTCGTTCATTTGGCTTTGGATTTGTTCATGGTGAATTTTACCCAAGTAAAGTTAAAATATTTTCATGGAATTGAATGTCTCCATTTTTTTAATGGTCTCTTGATTTTGAGTCAAGCAATAAAGGCTCCCCCCACCACTATAGGACCCTGGCATATTTTGTGACCTAAGGTGTGACAATTCTGCTCTGCTCACTATAGGCCTAATTATCAATTTCCTAAATTATATTGTAAACTGACCTACGGCAAAAAGGCGAGTCAGAACTGAACGCATCCCTCACCTCCTCAGTCCTGGGAGACTTTGGAGAAGGCTGTTGTGGGAGGGGCAGAACATCAGGCAGAGAAAGAACAAGAAAGAAATTCTTGGGAATTGGTGGCTAGAGACTGCCTCTCACCTGTTTTGCATCCTGGGTTCACATAACTTAGGTGCACCAGGGAACGTCGAGTGACCAACTTAATCCGAGGTTGTCATTGGCTGGTAACATTCTAGGTACATTTGTAAAGACTCTCCCTTGAGGCCTCCCGGAATCCCCACAAATAATTTTTTCAAGAGCCATGACTTCCATGCAGGTAAATTGAACACATAACCAAGCAAACAAGGCTACAGGGCTGACAAGCAACAGATACAAACAATCCAAGAGGGGTCTCCTTGCCTTCAGACATCGGAGTATTAGATCAGAGACAGACAGATAAAACCACTCTGCTTACCAGGTGTAAGTAACTTATTGGGCTTAAAAATATCTGAAGGCCACTATAAAAACCACAGAGCAAATTTGGAAAAAATATTAGAACATACAAATACGGCAAATATAATAACTAAAATTAAAACTCAGGGTAGGGGACAGATTGGACATAGAATGATACAGAATCAGAGAATTAGAAGATAGAAAAGGAGAGATTATCTGGAATATGGGACAAAGAGACACAGTGTTGAAAAATGTAAGAAAGAGGTAAGACATATGAAGAATAATTTGAGAAGGGCCAATGCGTATTTGATTAGAGAGGAAATAAAGCAAAGGCAAATTTTTGTGAGATTATGGTTGAGAATTTTCCAGAGTGGATGATGTATGGTCATTCATAAATGATGAGGTTGTGGGATTATGGGTGAGGTTCAGTGCGGTGGAGTCCAGAGCCCACGACCAAGAAAGAATTCTTGAGACGTCTTTGGTGCAAAATGGTGGTTTATTAAAGCATGGGAACAGGACCCGTGGGCAGAAAGAGCTGCTGCCCCGGGTTGTGAGGGGTGGCTGATTATACACTATGGGGTTGGGGGAGGTGAGGAAAAGGGGAGGTTGAGAAAGTACTTTCATATGTTAAAGAAGACTCACAAGATACCGGAGGCCTTGCCAAGTCAAGTTAAGGTTGTTCACCCCTCTAGCAAGGCATTAGCATTAAGATGGTTGGGAGCTTCCTGGAGGAACATTACCCTCTGCCCCCTTCTGTCTATGGGTATCTGTCTAAGGGCTGCAGATTACAAAGACATTCAATTGTATGTACATTTCCTTCGGGAAGCTAGGTTATTGGTGGAAATGCTTCGTTCTTGTAGATCACTAAGACATTTGTAAACAGAGGGAGACGAGTCGCAGGATTGTGATCTCTACAGGTTAACTATTTCTTTGTCCTTTAGGGCAGCCAGGAGTGTCTGAGGAATGTCAAGTACATTCCATGGAGGGGGGGTGGTTTGCGGGGTGTCAGTTTCTGCTTTGTCCTCAGCTTGCCTTCTGTTCCCTCATCAGTAGGTACAAAGGCCTATGCTAGCAAGGTAACAATTTTTTAAAAGTCTGCATTTAGATAGCATAATGATACCAGGGACATCCAAAAGCAAGGAGAAACATCCTTAAAACATGCAGAGAAAGTGCATTTTAATTCCAAAAGAATAACAGTTGGAATGTCTGCCAACCTAATAAAGACATCAGAGGAAGGCAGAAACCCGTGGAAAATTTTAGTGTGCTGATGAACAAACAGCCTAGCATTTTCGGTCCAGTTAGAATATCCTTTAAGGGGTGCCTGGGTGGCTCAGTCGTTAAGCGTCTGCCTTCGGCTCAGGGCGTGATCCCAGCGTTATGGGATCGAGCCCCACATCAGGCTTCTCCACTGGGAGCCTGCTTCTTCCTCTCCCACTCCCCCTGCTTGCGTTCCCTCTCTTGCTGGCTGTCTCTCTCTGTCAAATAAATAAATAAAATCTTTTAAAAAAAATATCCTTTAAGACTGAAGGCAAAACAGGGGCGCCTGGAGGGCTGAGTTGGTGAAGTGTCTGCCCTTGGGTCTCATCTTGATCCTGGGGTCACCATCCAGGGATGGAGCCTCCCTCTGGCTCCCTGCTCAGCGGGGAGTCTGCTTCCCTTTCCCTCTGTGCCCCCCCCCCCCCCGTGTGTGCGCACTCTCTCTCTTTCAAAGGAATAGATAAAATCTTTAAAAAAAGAATGAAGGCAAAACAAAGGAAGCCCTCCAAAAGACACATAATCTAACCCAAACGGGGCTATCCAAATAGCCAGTCAGCATGCAGAGTACGCAGCCTAATTAATCATCATGGAAATTTACACTCAAACAACAATGATCTACCACCACATCTGCGTTCAATTAGCAAAAAACTCTGACAAAGCAAGTATTGAAGACCATACGGAGCAAAGATAATGTTCGTGTACTGTTTCCAGGAGTAGGTCCTGGTAACATTACTTGAGAAAAATTTTGGATGATTTAGCAGAGTTGAAATTACAACGATCTTATGCACTTGATCTTAGCCAAAAGGCCGAGAAGCGATTACCACGATCTTATGACTTAGCATCTGCACTTCCAGGTACGCGCCCTGGAGAAAGTGAACATCTCTGCACCGGGAAAGACATCTCTGCACTAGGAGAGACATCTCTGCACTAGGAGAGACATCTCTGCACTAGGAGAGGCTGTAAGGATGCTTGTTAACAGCATTTGTCAGTCTAGCCTTATTAAAACCAAGAGAACCCAAATGCCCATCAACAATAAAACAAGTATACAAGTTGTGATACACTCATGCAATGCGTTATGATACGGCAATAACAAACAAGCAACAGCCACGTGTGTAACACGTACGTGTGGATCTCGCAGACAACCCTGAACGGAAGCATAAATACAATTATTTATGTATTTGTTCTGTGCGGGGATGCAGGCCTAGTGGCAAAGACGTTAAAAACCAAGAAAGGAGATAAAGATGATGGCTCCTTGTAGGGAAATGGAAGCTCTTCCGGTCTGAAGAAAGGCACCAGGTTTTTTTGAATGTAACGTTCAATTTCTTGGCCTGATCAGTGGTTATATGTGAGTTCACTTTTAGCTTTAAAATAGCTGTTCCTGGGGTGCCTGGGTAGCTCAGTTGTTGAGCGTCTGCCTTCGGCTCAGGGCGTGATCCCGGCGTTCTGTGATCGAGCCCCACATTGGGCTCCTCCGCTGGGAGCCTGCTTCTTCCTCTCCCACTCCCTCTGCTTGTGTTCCCTCTCTCGCTGGCTGTCTCTATCTCTCTGTCAAATAAATAAAATCTTAAAAAAAAAATAAAATAGCTGTTCCTGCGTTTTTTACGTTCTTTCTGTCTACATGCTGCGTGGACAAATAGAATATTTGTAAAACGGAAACATTTCTCTCCCCTCACCCCTGTGTGCCTCCCCAGCCACAATCCTTAGTCTTATTTTCCAGTATACATGCCCGCCTGAGGTATTTCTAATTCTTATTTCAAATTACTGGGGTTTTTTCCTCCCCAGTTTGTGTTACACTGCCCTACTATGTATCGCCCTGGTAACTTCAAGGAAAGAGAAGGATACGAGCCCTAAGACTTTAAAAATCATAGTTATACGCAACTAAAGAATCGTTGAACACTACATCAAAAACTAATAATGTAGTCTATGTTGGCTTACTGAACATAATTAAAAAATTGAAAATGGAATAAAAATAAATAAAAAATAAAAATCACAGTTAATCCATCTCCTCTGGAATCACCCACCTGGTAACCTGCAGCCGCCCCTCAGCCATCACCTGGGCTTCCTTTTCAAGCCCCCAGAGAGAAGGGGGTGGGGAGGGATTTTAAATCACCAGCTCTGGGTGCTTACAGGGCTGTGGCACGTTCCTGATGCTATTCAGTCAGAGCTGTTTTCTTCACAGCCTCCTACCAGCTGGGCTTGGGCTCTGCTGGGGGTGGGGGTGGGGGGCAGGTGGCCACTGCACCAAGAGGGGGCGGGGGAGGGGCAAGAGCAGAACTACTCAGCTTTTCTCTTTTTGTCCCCCAGTGCCAGCCACCCTCCACCCTGGGCTGCAGCATGCCTCACTGCACTCGCCAAAACACACACACACACACACACACACACACACACACACACACACACACACACACATATCAGTTCAAAAGTCTTCAATCCCCCAAGGGGTTTCTTCTCTCCCTCTCTGTTCCTCCTCTTCTTCTTCTCCTCCTCCTCTTTCTTCCTCTTTTCTTCTTCTCCTCTCCTTCTTCTTCCTCTTGCTCCTCTTCCTCTTCCCCTTCCCCTTCTTCTCCTTCTCCTCCTCCTTCCTCTTATCCTCTTTATCCTCCGTCATTCCTCGAGTCTATATATTCTTCTACAGTTTCCTTGGGTCTGATTTCTCTGAAGGGGTCAGCATCCTGTGCTAATCCGTCATCTTGGCTGGCATCCTGGGTATCGTGGTGACAGCAATAACTGGGCTGGCTATTTTGTAGTGTTGTTTATTTTAAACGAATATCATGCAGTTTCTTGAAGATTTGTCGAGTTTGAGCAGTGTCTCCATAAACAGTGAAAACACAAATTTTGTCCTGTTTTTCTGGCTAACTTCATTTGTTTTATTTTTGTTAAAGCAGGCTCCATGCCCAGTATGGAGCCCAATGTGAGACTTGAACTCACAACCCTGGGATCAAGACCTGAGCTGAGATCCAGAGTTGGATGGTCAACCGAGGCACCCCTGTTTCACTTTTCTGAATAAGTTTCTGAGGTGCATTTGACTTCTTTTGGAACTATTGCTGAGAAAAACAAAACAATAACTTGACAAATGCTTTAGTTACGTCATTCAAAACACTGGGGCTTCTTAAGAGGTGACGATAGTTAATCTTATATGTCAACTTGGTTAGGGTGTGGTGCCCAACTGTTTGTTTGACCAAACACAACTGGTATAGATGTTGCTGTCGAGGTGTTTTGTAGGTGTGATTATTATAATCAGTTGACTTTAAGTAAAGGAGATGACTCTTATTAATGTGGGTGAGCCTCATCTAATCAGTTGAAGGCTTCAGGAGCAAAAATGGATTTTTTAGGGAAGGAATTCTGCCTCAAGACTGTACCATAGAAATCCTGTCTGAGTTGCCAGACAGCCAGCCTGCCCTATAGATTTAAGACATGACACATCCACAATCACATGGGCCAGTTACATAAAATAAATATTTCTCTCTAAGTACATATATATCCTATTGGTTCTGTTTCTTTGGAGAACCGTGACTCATACAGAGGTTATTTTGTACCACATTTTTTCTTGAAAGTGAAAGGGCTTCTAAATCAAAGTTGTTCAGACTAGATTCTCAGGGTCAGTTTACCAGGACTGAGAAGGAGCAGGTGTGGCTGGTGCATGACCAGACCTGCTTCCTGTCCCAGCGGCACACTAGAAGAGCTTCTTTTGCAGAAGTCAAAATCAAGTTTTCCCAAAGTAAATAGACACTTCTAGGAGAAATAGTGAGATAATCTAATGCTTTTCCCCAGAATTATATGTATCTTTTTTTGCCAAAGCTAAGTGCACACCCCTGGAAGCATAGCCCGTAGTTCCCGAGGCCCTGCACAACTTCAGCTGTATTCCCCGATTCCTACATTTATTCACTCATTTGTGCAACGTTTACTGAAGAGGACAATGACGCTCTCTGTCCTGCTCACCACGGTATCACCAGCATATAACCCTGTGCCTGAGTATTTTTTTTTTAAGATTTTATGTATTTATTTGAGAGAGTGGGAGAGAGAGAAAGACCACAAGCAGGGGGAGCGGCAAAGAGAGGGAGAGGGAGAAGCAGACTCCTGGCTGAGCAAAGAGCCCGACTCGGGCCTCGATCCCAGGACCGTGAGATCATGACCTGAGCTGAAGGCAGACGCTTCACTGACGGAGCCACCCAGGGGTCCCAACACAGCGCCTGAGTACTTGCGGAATGAAGGGTAGATGTCTTAAATTGCCGAGTTATGTGTCAGTTGAACCAAAGAGTGAACCAGCAGATCTGCAGAGCGTTTTCATCTCTGTGGTTTGCTCCAACCTCACTTCCGTTGTCGGTATTTAGGATGACCCGCCTTGCCCCTTGCTCCCACGTCAGACATCCTGCAGGTGGAAGGCGCTTGGGTCCAGCTGTGGACTAATCCCACCTCCAGGTTTGGGAGCAGGGCTGCTCTGGAAAGGCTCAGTTCTAGAAGCTTTAGTTCAGCCGCTTGTTCGAGGCTTGCTCTGCCCTGGAGCTTCCGGGTCTGGGATGGGGTGCTTTGCATTCCACTTGGCTTCACTTCTTTTTGCCACTGACGGTGATGGCAATGGCAGATTCTCCTACTCCACGTGTGGTGCAGTGCAGTGGTCACAGGCTGTGGCCTCCCTTAGACCCGCGTTCATATTCGAATCATGCTTTTATTAGCATGGTTTCCTCATCGGAAGAAATGCATCTGTGTGGGAGAGCCATTGCCAACACAGAGTGATAATGTCGGCTTTGACACTGAAAAGCACGCAGGGGCCCCTGGATACATGCCCACTCCTTCCTCATTCTGGGATGTAGGACTGTCTTGCTATGCCTTGTGCTCATCCTGAACGCCCCGACGTGGGCAAGCCAGTGTGCCTCTTGGGACATTTTCCCACCTATACAAAAAAAAGTTGAAGCTGGATATTATATTCCAAACGGTATCATGGGAAGCAACAGACGTCTGTTCGACAATTCATTTACAAATACTCATGGAGAGTTAAATCTGTGCCAGGCACTTTTATGCGTTTGGAATTCAATGATGAACAGCCAGAAAAATTCATGCTTGCGTGGAGCTTACTTTAATGTGCAGAAAATGGAAATCGGGGTCACGAGCAAGTGAGAGACAGCTGATGGCTGGGTTCAGTTTGGTGATCGGGAACGTTTCTCTGAAAAGGTGCATTTAACCCAAGAGCCTAAGAACAAGGAGGAGGTCACGTGATGATGAGGAGGAAAGGGTTCTAGGCAGAGGGAATGGCTCCTTCAAAATCCTGACACGTGGCTGAAGAACTGTAAGAATTTTGTCCTGGGTCAAGCACAGCACTTGATTAATGCCCTCTTATGAAATGCGGCTCTTGGAGGGGATGATTGCATTTGCACTGTTTCCCAAGTCCGCTGGACCAGAGAACACTTCTCACATGGGGTATCCGTTAACATCTCTTGGCACATATTTCAGCACCAGATTCTGATTTATTTCTGCTGCTGGACCTCCCTGCCCTCGCTCCAGCTACGGTTCCATCGGAACGCTGGAGGGAAGTCATGTGACGTCAGGCACTGAACAGACTTTCTGCTGTTTCCCTGTGTGCAGGCCCTGGCCTCAGTTTCCCTAGCTGGGTTCTGAGGCTCTGGTTCTGGTCCAGGCCGAAGTCACTAGAGGCTCTGCCCATGAGGGCAATGATAAAGCAACGATGTTCTTTCTTTCAGTGACGGCACCTGCCAGGTCTTTCTTTCCAAGACGGGGTGGATTGCTGTATACACATTCGCAGTCCTGTGCTTCATTTGAGGGCCGAGTTGGAAAGGCCTTTGAGCTGAGCGAGGTTTGCTGCCATCTCCGGCCACAGTAATCCAGCTGCCTCCCTATCACAAACCACGCAGCTGTTCAGGCTCATTCTCACAATGAACTGTCCTAACGGAGAAGCAGCCTTATTGTCGTTCTCATTCTTGTGTGAGCCAGTGGCTACCTCAAGGTGGGCACGAGGTGCGGGCAGATGAAGAAATCCCCCACAAAAGCCACAATGCCCTCGTGAGTAATGGTGCAGCTGGGTCCTAAGCCAGGACTGCGACTCCGAAGTTTATCTTCCCCGATGCTAGACTCTGCTGTTTTCCTAAAACTTGAGACTCCCCATACCGCTAAGACTCATGGGCTGTCCCTACAAACTCTTTTGTACGCCTCCCCATTTGTCATGTGTCCAACACATCCTCGGCTGGGACTTTTTATTTTCATTTTGATATTTTCATTATACAAAGTCAAGATTGAAGCTGTGTTTTCCAGGCTTTCATGCTTGTTCCTGGGAGAATAAGCTCCCACCGGTAATCCCTGGTGAATCCAGTGCCATATTCTATCCCTAACACTTGCATTAAGAGAATTTGAAGAGGGGTCCTGGGTGGCTCAGGCGGTTAAGTATCTGACTTCAGCTCAGGTCATGGTCCCAGGGTCCTGGGATCTAGCTCCACGTCGGGCTCCCTGCTCAGTGGGGAATCTGCTTCTCCCTCCCCCTCTTCCCTGCTCATGAACTCTCTCTCAAATAAATACACAAAATATTTTTTTAGAAGAGATGCTTGAAGGGAGGGCACACTGAGGGTTTTTTTTGAATCAGCCACCAAAGAAGGGCACTGTTTCTCTCCTGTCCCCTGTACCTCCCACTGCAGGGGCCCCTTGTAGCCTCATCAGCCAGGGTCTTGCCTGATATATTTATTTCCTCCAATCTCTTCTTGAACCAACTTACTTTTTCTCTTGTGTCAGAGTTCAGGGTTACAAAATGTCATACGTCTATTACCTGCCGTGTGAAAGAGTCTCCGAGGTAGGAGAGAGCCGTCTGGCTTCTCATGCCTGGCTTCTGATGGGTCCTCAGTGCCCTAGAAATTGGAGCCACATGGAGGATCTTCTGGAGTCTAGAAGAATGTGTGTGGTACTGGGAGGCTGCTGGGGAGGCCAATGGCTGCCCGTGAAGCAATCCAGCAGCGCAGAATTGAATTGCAAGCTCCCGGAGAACAGGCTCTTTGTCTAGCTCCTCACGCTGCTCTCAGAATGTGGACTGATGCAGGCCATCTGGAACATCGTTATCAAAGTGAGTTTGCCGTGGCACGGCACCCGACCTGCTGCCCGGGCTCTGGACTTGACCTGCAAACCCAGACTGTTGGCTTTACCGCCAGCTCCCAACGCTTTAAAGAGCCCAATTCTTGTCTACCAAGGAGGACATCCCTTGTCCAGGATGCGCCGTGTCCAGTATTTCGTACCTAAGAGGCTGAACTAGGCACCGGGGCGGGGGGCTGCTTGAGGAATACTGAGCCGCCTTAGCCACTTGCACCTAATGAGCCCTCCTGGCCTCACCTGTGCTTCTCCCAACTGCCCCTCTGTGTCCCTCCCATCAGGGCTACATTCTTGCTCTCCTTGAAATGTCAGCCCTTGTTCACCTAGACGGCCATTCCTGCCGAAGCTGTTCTTTTCTGGGCTTAGTATATCTTCTTCCTCTCCATCCTAAAAATGAAGGTCATTCTAAGAGGGCCACTTAATAGCCCTTCTTTTCTAGTCTGTAGAGAAAACTGGACAGTTGCATTCAGGTGTCTCCAAAATCGCCGGGAAGAAACTACTGATAATTCTTCACTGTCAGCATTAAGTAGAAGTCCGCTTATACGGTTTGCTCTTGGGTTCCTAATAGCAATGCATTTGGTTACTCATTCTTATAATTGTTCTCAGAATTTTTTAAATCAGGATTTCAGATTTCAGATAGATTCTTACTGTCCTTCATGCTTTTAAGAAAGCATTCCTCGGGAATAGGAAACTCAAGAATGAGGAAAGTACATGTTGCTTTGTCTACTGAGTCATCTTTACCACATTGTGTTGAAACTGCCTGAAGATATTCAGGGAAAATGAAAGAGGCCATTTGATCTGAGATGTTCAGGGACAGATTTCATTTTGCATGTCCCGTTAATTTAAACTCCAGCTAAGTTATGCAATATCATCGAGTTATGCTTGGCTAAGCATTTATGTTACATGCAAATTAGCATAAACCATAAAAAAAATACAGTTTTCAACTTAAGTTCAGCAAATATAAATTAAGAAGTGCTTCTTCTGTGTGTTCCAAAGTAGCGTGTAAATGGAGCACCAGGAGGGAACCGTAGAAGCCTGTTCTCCGTAAGTCCAGAAGAGAGTGACAATCTACACATAGATGTTTATCTCTATGCACTTGAGTTGTCGGAACTGGGTGTGGGAGCTTACACTTACTCTTATATCACATCCCTTAAATGTGACCTTTTTCTCCAGCTGACTAAGATCTCTTTGGATCCTATTCAAACTGGTGTTTTGTCTCCTGCACAATTTGGTATCACTCTCTCTCTCTCACTGCATTTAAGTCATTGGAGAAAAAACTATAAACAGGAGAGCACGGAGGACCGATCTCCCCAGTGCTCACCATCTGTAGAGCAGCTGCTCCCCTCCCAGCTGGCTCTTCTTGAATCCCAAATGTCTGTCGGGAGACATCGGGAAAATAAACCCTCTGCCCAACCAGGAGGGAGAGAAGGAACAAATATTTGTTGAGGGCCTGCTACGTAGTAGAAGCCAAATGGGCTGGATGCTTTATGCTGGTTTATGTTATCTTGTTTCGTCTTCATTACAACCCAGAGAGTAAGGTGTTCTTATGGCTACTTTACATGTAGGGAAACCAAGGCTACGGGAAATGCAAATAATTTACCAAAAGGCACTTGACCAGTAAGCGAGGGACCTAGGATTCAAACCCAGGTCAGTGGTGCCATGTTGGTTCTCTTTGTATCCTTCAACTCCTTTCGTTTCCTCCCTTCAAATTCTCAAATGCTTGTTCTCAAACACTTCTTGGGGTGCTGTGTGCCGCCTGGACTCTGCAGGGGTTTGGATAACTCACAGGGACATGCTCCAGGAAGTCTTCTCAAGTGGCCACATCAGGCCTCCACACAGCTGCCGCCGCTCCCCACGGATTCCGGCGCCCAGGACCCGGAAGTGCGGGCTCCTCTCACTGCTACTTCCTCTTCTCTGGAGGGATGAGCCTCACCTCTGTCAGGGTGTTCTGCGAGCCAGAGTCTCCTCCTGCTGCTCTTCCTTGCAGCAGTTCTCCCTCCTCTTCTTCCTCTTCCTCCCCTTCTCCTCATCCCCCCTCCAACTCTCCCTATCCTTCCTTCTTGTGCTTCCTCACATTCTTTTACTTCCCCTCCTGTCTTTGGCTTTCCCATGGCATCATCACTGCTTCCTTGTTTAGCCAACACATATTTCTGAGGTGCTCATTACGTACCAGGCCTTGAGCTTGGTGCCAGGAGTGTGGCAGTGAGTAGGGCTCAACCCTGCCCTGATCAGTTTTCACGGTTGTGGGGAGAGAGCCAGGAAGGCTGATGCATCCGTATCACGTGGTGGGGGAATGGGAGTAAGAGAGAACCAGCCACACCAGCACACAGTGGCTCTCCCAGGCAGTGCCTGGGTGGAGGAAGTGAGGAAAGGCTTCCAGAGGAGCTGACACACTGAGACCCGAAAGTGGTGCAGATGAGTCCTCTGTGTGTGGAGAAGTTCATACTGTTACTTCTGAGGATGTGGCTTTTCATCTACCTCTTCTCTCTCGAGCTCTCACTCTTGTCCCAGCTTTGATACCTTCCACCTTATCTTGACATCTTACTGGATTTCCTTTAACGCAGCTAGGACTTCATCCTCTCTGATGAGTCAAAGTTTAGGGGAGCATTCCTCTGTCCACTTGACCGTTTTCTTGAACACAACACCCAGCCTGCAAGATTTGGAACAGCTAGTCCTGACTGGTGCTCCCACCATCGCCCACCACCTGCTGTGTGTCATCTGGTCAAAATCTTAGAACTATTCTCTCTTTTATGTTTTTGCCATCTTTCCTAGACCATGCCAACCTCAGATGTGGGTCACAAGCTCTCTGTGTTGAGATCTGAGACAATGGCTGAAAGTATTGAACACAAAAGTGTTGAATACGATAATGTATCCATCCTTCATTGGGAATCTACCCACATCTACTATTGCTCAAAACATATGAAATCTTTTTTTAAAATTTTTATTATGTTATGTTAGTGACCATACAGTACATTCTTAGTTTTTGATGTAGTGTTCCATGATTCATTGTTTGTGTATAACACCCAGTGCACCATGCAATACGTGCCCTCCTTAATACCCATCACTGGGCTATCCCAATCCCCCACCCCCACCCCTCTGAAGCCCTCAGTTTGTTTCCCAGAGTCCATAGTCTCTTCTGGTTCAATCTCCCTCCTGTTTACCCCCTCTTATCATCCTCCAGTTGCCATGGAAGTCATTATCAAAAAGCATAAGATCACTGAGCTGAAAAATCTCTTAAAAGACATTGAATCAAACCTTTATTCAGTGTTCTAGTCATCTAGCCTCTTCTGATGACAAGGACTTGGCCTTTCGTAAGGCCCTCTGCTAGGGTTGAACATCTCTATTTAGAAAGCTCTTCCTTGTATAAACCCAGAATTTGTTTCTCTGTGTGGTACCAATTTTCACTTCTGAAACTACATGGACATATCCATTCATTTTGTCAGACAGTGTTTTAGGCCCTGGGATTAAATCAGTAAACTACAAAACACACACACACACACACACACACACACACACACACACAAAACAAACCCTTGCCCTCGGGTTTATTTTCTAGAGGAGGAAATAAGACAGTAAGGAAAAAATAAGGAAAATGAGTAAAATGCATAATATGTTAAATAATATTAAGTGTTAAGAAAAAGAAAATCGGGGGCTCCTGGGTGGCTCAGTGGGTTAAGCACCTGCCTTCAGCTCAGGTCATGATCTCAGGGTCCTGGGATTGAGTCCTGCATGGGGCTCCCTGCTTGGCGGGGAGTCTGCTTCTTCCACTCCCCCTGGCTCATGCTCTCTCGCTCTCTGTCGAATAAATAAATAAAATCTTTTAAAAAAATCAAGCAGGTAAAGGGGAGGCAGAAGTTAGGGAGTTTGAACTGACCTAATCCTTTTATTTGACAGCACTTGAGATATGTTAAGATACCTATCCCGTCCCTCTGTTCCTTTGCCCAGACGACAGCCTCCTCTAACGCATTCCACCTGATGTCAGTTGAGGTGCTCTACAACCCTGATCCACTGTCTGACGATGTCTTAGGTGACGTGACTCATTCTGGGTGCAGGTCTATGGCCCCTGGGGATTGCCACTCTCTCTTTAAAGTGAGAGAGAGGGAGGTGTTCACTAAACACCTGCTGCGGGCTAAGCTTCTGATCGGCTCCATTTCAAAGTCCACACAGAGTCTTCAGAATTCGCCGTGCCCATTCTCCACTCTCGGGGTGCTTCTTCTGGCCCCCGTCGTTTCTCTGGGACTTGCAGACACCAGTTCAACAATTGCATTTGTCCCTTCTCTCAGCATCCTGGGACCTACTTCAACTCCAGGAGAAGCCCGGGTTCGTTTCACATATTTATGTGCTTTCCAATGGCCTTTTACTTTCCCTCAGTCATTTTCCTTCTATTTCTCCTGCTTAAAAATATCCTTCTTGAAAGAGATGAGCCAAATCAGTGATAGCAGTTTATCTCTTTATAATCTTTTCCCATCGTGCCATGTGTTTCCAGATGAGAGGGCGACCCCTTCTTGTAGTAACTTCTTGTGGTAAATACGACTTTAAAGGTTCACTTGAGGATGCAAACTTTCTGGAATGTATTTTGGCACTTCAGGTGTAGTATACCCTTTGATGAAGCAATATCACTTCAAATATTGATCTTTTTAAAAAAAGTTTTATTATTTATTTATTTTTTATTATTATGTTAGTCACCATACAGTACATCATTAGCTTTTGATGTAGTGTTCCATGATTCACTGTTTGCGTATAACACCCAGTGCTCCATGCAATACATGCCCTCCTTAATACCCATCACTGGGCTAGCCCATCCCCCCACACCCCTGCCCTCTAAAACCCTGAGTTTGTTTCCCGGGGTCCACAGTCTCTCATGGTTCATCTCCCCCTACTTCCCCCCCTTCATTTTCCCTTCATTCTCCTAATATTCTCCCTGTTATTCCTTATGTTCCACAGATAAGCAAAACCATATGATAATTGTCTTTCTCTGCTTGACTTATTTCACTTAGCATAATCCCCTCCAGTTCCATCCACGTTGGTGCAAATGGTGGGTATTCATCCTTTCTGATGGCTGAGCAATAGTCCATTGTATATATGGACCATATCTTCTTAATCCAGTCATCTGTTGAAGGGTATCTTGGCTCCTTCCACAGTTTGGCTATTGTGGACAATGCTGCTATGAACATTGGGGTGCATATGGCCCTTCTCTTCACTACATCTGTATCGTTGGGGTAAACCCAGTAGTGCAATTGCTGGGTCATAGGGTAGCTCTATTTTTAACTTTGTGAGGAGCCTAATAAGATAATCACACATATGGCAATTTTTCATCTCAAGGTTGTTCATGGTGGCATTACTTAGAATAAAAAAAAATAGGAACAACCGAAAAGTTTAAGAGTAAGAGATTTACTAAATAAAATATGGTAAAGCCAGAACATAATAACCAGTTATTAAAATTCATATTGACACTTGACGTAAGGGTCAAACTGGTCACCCCAAGATGTGCCATTTTGGCATACAGATTTTTTGAGCTGAAAACAACCAAGCCTGAAAGACTCAGGAAGAAACACTGACCTTCCCCCTAACTGTCTGAAGGATTTAGATGGAGGAGTTTCCCTGGGAAGGGACTATCACCATAGATAATTACAGTGTAATAGGAAGCAGGGGGGCGGATGGGAGGAGTTAGGCAAGTCTGTTGGTTAAAATTCCTCTCTGTGTCCCATTGTTTGAGTGTCCCAACAAACATTTGTTTACCAAACATTTACTCTTTTTCATCTTCCTATAAATTGCTTTCTTTCCTTTTGAAGTCCTAGACCCCTACCCCCTTTTCCTTAATTCAGGATGACATATAGACTTCATTTTTGCTGTCTTTGGAATCTCATGTTTATGCAGATTTCCCATCTGTACGCAACTAAATTTGATTTTCTCCTGTTAATCTGTCTGATGTCCATTTAATTCTTAGACACCAAAAGAAACTTGAAAGGTAGAGGAAAGTTTTTCCTTGCCAATAATAACAAAAGGTAAGATATACAATGTGCTATTGGATGAAAAGCCCCTTGAAAAGCTATGCGGAGTAAAATTACATTATTTGTAAAACACATAGAAAGAAGACTTATAACGGATATATCCAAATGTTAACTGTGAGTATTGATGGGTGATGGGATTGGGGAAAGATATGTGTTTCTTTTTGGAAGAATATACATAAAATAACATAATAAAATGGTGTTCCATTTTATTTTATTTTATTTTATTTTATTTTAATTTTATTTTTTAAAGATTTTATTTATTTATTTGACAGATAGAGACAGCAAGAGAGGGAACACAAGCAAAGGGAGTGTGAGAGGGAGAAGCAGGCTTCCTGCTGAGCAGGGAGCCCGATGTGGGGCTCGATCCCAGGACCCTGAGATCATGACCTGAGCCGAAGGCAGAAGCTTAACGGCTGAGCCACCCAGGTGCCCCCTCCATTTTATTTTTATGCATATTTAAAATTTTCTACCATGAACTAATATTACTTTACAATTAATAAAATTGCTTTTAAATTCCTTTTTTTTTTTTTTTTTTTTTTTTTTTAGACCTTAGGTTTTGCCTGAGCTTTAGCTTTTGAGACTCTTCTTAAGAAGTCTATTATGGGGAGATGTGGTTAGCTTAGTTGGTTAAGCATCTGACTCTTGGTTTTAAGCATCATGATCTCAAGGTTGTGGCATTGAGCCCCATGTTGGATTCTGCCCTGGGCATGGAGCCTGCTTGAGATTCTCTCTCCCTCTGCGCCTCCCCACCCACTCTTGCTCCCTGTCTCTAAAATAAATAAATAAATCTTTAAAAAAGAAGTCTATTATGTACCTTTGACATGCATTTTGTATTCATATTTTCTACCTGCCCTCTAAAAATCACAACATTGTAAAGAGCTTCCTATCTAGTTCTGGAATATTCTTTAGCTGCCTTTTCTTTATTTCTCACAAGACTTTGTTGTCTGAATTCCTTTAAGAATGTTTCATCCTGCTAGACCATTTTACATTTTAGATTCTCAGGTCATGGAATCTCCCTTTCTTTTGTTTCCCTTCCCTTCCCTTGCCTCGCCTCACCTCTCCTCGCCTTTCCTTTCCTTCACTCCTTCCCTCCCCTCACCTCCCCTCTGCTCCCTTCTCCTCTCCTTTCCTCCCCTTCTCTCTCTCCCTTTCTTTTTCATTTCATTTCTTTTCTTTCTCTTTCTTTCTTTCTTTCTTTCTTTCTTTCTTTCTTTCTTTCGACAGTCTTTATTTTTTAGAACATTTTTTTTTAGTTCACAACAAAGTTGAGAGAGAAGTACAGAGAGTGCATATATCTCTTGGTCTCTCTCTCACTTTCCCCCTCTACCAACATCCCTTACTGGACTGCTTGTTTGTTATAATCAATGAATCTACATTGACACACAAATATCACCCAAATTCCATAGGTCATGGTTCACTCTTGGTGCTGTACATTCTGTGAGTTTTGACAAAAGCAAAATGACATGTATCCACCATTATAACATCATATGGAATAGTTTCACTGCTCTAAAAATCCTCTGTGAACTGCATATTTATCCCTCCTTCCCCCATAACCCCTGGAAATCACTGATCCTTTTATGGTCTCCATAGTTTTGGCTTTTCCACGATGTAATAGATTTGGAATCATACAGCATATACCCTTTCCAGTTGGCGTCTTCTGCTTCGCAATATGAAATTAAGCTTCCTCCATGTTTTTTCAAGGCTTGATAGCTCGTTTCTTTTTTGTGCTGCATAATATTCTATTGCCTGGACAGACCAACGTTTATCCACTACTGAAGGATATCTTATGCTTCCAACTTTTGGCAATTATGAAGAAAGCTGCTGTAAACATCCATGTGCAGGTTTTTGAGTGGACACAGTTTTCGACTTTTCGGGTAAGTACAAAGGAGCATGATTGCTGAATCGTACGGTGAAAGTAGGTTTAGTTTCCTAAGCAACAGCCAAACTGCCTTCCAAAGTTGCTGTACCCTTTTTCATTCCCAGCAATTAGCATCTGTTGCTCCATATCCTTGTTAGCAATTGGTGATGTCAGGACTTTGGATTTTGACCATTTTAGTGGTACCTCAATGTCATCTTATTCGCAATTCCCTAATGACGTATGACATTGAACATTTTTCCATATGCTTCCTCACCATCTATGTAATTTCTTTGGCAAGGTGTCCATTCAGATCTTTTGCTCCTTCTTTAATCCAGTTTGTTTTTTCATTGTTGAGTTTTAAGAGTTTTTGTCTATTTTGGATGACAGTCTTTTATCAGATATGTCTTTTGCAAATTTTTTCTTCTAGTCTTTGGCTAGTTTTTTTATTCTCTTGATAGTGTCTTTGGCAGAGCAAGTTTTTAAATTTTACTCAAGTTCAGCTAATGAATAATTCTTTTTCATGGATTGTGCCTTTGGGGTTGTACTAAAATGTCCTCTTATACCCAAGGTTATATAGAGGGGTTTTGTAGTTTTGCATTTTACATGCAGGTCTTAAGGTCTGTGAACAATTTTGAATTAATTTTTTGTGAAGGGTATGAAGTCTATAAACAGATTTGTTACTTTGTGCTATATAGTTGTCCAAGTGTTCCAGCACCAACTGTTGAAAAGATGATCTCTTCTTCATTGCATTGCCTTTGCTCCTTTGTCAAAGATTTGTTGACTGTATTTATGTGGGTCTATTTGCTGTCTGTGGATTATAATTTAACCTGAGAATAGGTTTCATTTTCTTTACTTTCACTTTCGTTAAAACTAATGTTCTTGAAGCTAAGGTCACAAATGTATTCAATTCTCCGCTTTTAGCTAATTTAACCAGATGTACAGATAGGATAGATCTTCTTCTTCTTGTTTTTTTTTTAAGATTTTATTTACTCATTTGACACAGAGCGAGGGAGTGAGAGAGAGTACAGGCACAAGCAGGGGGCACAGAAGGCAGGGGAGAAGCAGGCTCCCTGCTAAGCAAGGAGCCCAATGTGGGGCTTGATCCCAGGACCCTGAGATCATGATCTGAGCTGAAGGCAGCTGCTTAACCAACTGAGCCACCCAGGTGCCCTTAGAACAGATTTTCTATGCCACTATACTTCAATCTGTGCTGGTTTAGCAATCTTTGTCAGGGGGAGAATTCTAGAATTTATTCTCTTATCACTATTTCTATACTTTTTTTTCATTTTCCCTAGTTCCCCACCCTTCAATTCATGCATTCTCTTTAGGTGTACAAAGATTTATAATCTATCTTTATATCAGTGTCATTGTCTGTCAGAGATTGAGAGAGGCCCAAGCCATTTCAAAAATTTTAAAGTTAGTGGATTATTTAAAAATGGTAAAAATCCAAAATATGGTGCTAAAAATGGTGGGATATTTTAATGGCTTATATTTTTTGAAATACAGTTTTTCAAATACAGAAAAAGACCTAGTAATTAAATTGAATTTTTGGTAAGTCATTACAGAATGTATTTAAAATATTAATTCCTAGTGTGATACTCAGTTTGTCTGCCCCATACCCTTCTTCTCCTTTATGAGCAAAATAATTGTTTTTAGAGCAGCGATGAGAAGAGCTGAACATTTAAATCTCTCTCCGGCGGTAAGGGGATGGTGTCTGACCTCACTCTGGTCAATGGAGGGTGCAGGTGGCCTCGGCGCAGGCAGGCCTGGCTTTCTGCCCCTCACCGGTCTGCGTCTTTCTTCCTGAACTGGGGATAGGAAGGCTCCCGTTGCAGCAGTAATTTTGTCAAATACAGGGCAGTGGAAGAAGCAGCAGCACCTGGCAAATGAAACCCTCAATCCTCTAGTTGTTCAGTTTTTCCCTTTGTGGTCGAACACATTCCTGAGCGGCACACGTGCGAAGGTCACGTGCTGAGCGTCTTCTCTTGATCCTCCAGGCATCTCCTGGGAGTGAGGGTGGAAAGTCGCTTGGCCACCCTGGCCCGCGGTCTTCTCACCCCTGCTGCCACGTGCAACCCTCCTCAGACCTACACTTCCGAACAACAGTATTCTTTCTCTATTATCACGTCTGGGTTGTGAACTTCATCTCATAAAATAGCATGACTTATGGATATTTATGGCATTAGGCTCGCCTCCTCGCGTGGAGCGCTCAGACCCCTCCATCGATGTGTCTAGTTCTGTGCCTTAGCGGAGCGTCTGCAGCGGGAAGCAGGCTCGCTGGCTCCATTTCTTCCCCTTCAGTAAATGCTTCCCAGTGATTGTTTTTCTGGGGTGACTTCACAGAGCTTTTTCCACGGATAACCTTCCTCTCCATGAGTGGTCCTTAAAGTTCCTCACGCTGCCACCCTCATCCTGGATTAGAGGCTGTACTCAACCCAACCCCAGCTCGCACCCAGTAGGAGCTCGCTACACCTGCTCTTAGGACTGGGTCTCCCTCTTTCTCCATGTTCTGCTTGGCCGGTGTACACGCCCTGCCTTCAGCCTCCCGTACCTTCTGAGATGTCTCCACGCGAGCCGTGGCAGCCACGTGCCCCCTTCTAGTCTCCACGAGTAGCCATGGGGCCTCCTTTCCAGCATAGACAACATTTAGGTTTTCCCTAAAACTCTCTATAAGGTAGGTTTTGCAAACTGTATTCCCAGAGAAATGAAAAGCTTCCTCATAGCACAGTGACTGGAAGAACCACGAGAAGAAATTCCAATGAAGAACTCACTACTAGATGCCATAAGGTCAAAGTTTGACGTTGCTACCAATTCAAATTGGAGTTTGTTTCACGAACGGGCAATTACGAAAGTCATGATGCCGACAGAGCAATGCTGAGACATGCTCTCTGGCAAGGAGCCTCTTCTGTTTGGTGGCAACTTTCAGTTTCCTGACAGGTCTTGTTTGGTAGCACAACTGGTACAAATATATAGGAGGGAGCCAAGGACAAGCAGGAAGCCTGCAAATACAGGAAAGAATCACTCATCTTGTAGGCGATGTTCTTTCAGACACCCACTCGCTTTTTCTGTTCTGAAACTGGGTTATAACCTGTGTGTTACTGGCAAGTTGACCACCAACCAGATTGGAATTTAACCCAGTTTGCAGAGGGTAGGTCTTGAGCATTTGCACTAGGGGTGATGAGTGTCTATTTTAGTTTCTCAGGGACGTGCATAAAGCTTGTCTTTCTTAGTACTCTGGTACCTTGCTTAGTACTCTGCTTTACCTTCTGTAGAGGGAACCACTGAGGCAGGACTTGCTAGAACGCATGCAGGCAGTTGTCCCTGAGAACTACCAGGCTGAGACTCATGCTTGCTACACCCCACCCAGGGCCAGTCATGCCTCTGTCGCTAGTATCTTCAGTCTTCAGTTCATTGAATTTGGGCTCAATTTCTTCATCTGCGAAATGGGCATGATGCTATGTATTTTGCAAAACTGTTCTGCAAATTAAATCATTTCAAGGCATATGTGAGATGTGCATCAGCCATTCCACTCACTCCTCATGGAATATTTATTGAGCGTCTAGAGCAATCCAGACCCTGTGCTAAGGACGGCGTCTCTGCTCCTAAAATGCTTACAGTTTGTCTAGTGGAGGATACAAACACTTTACAGATAATCTCAAAGGTAATGTCATAATTAGAATTAAGAAAGTGAATCGGGCACTATGTTAGTTCCTGCCACGACTTAGGTTTTATGATATATATAGAAAAGTTGAAAGAGTTGTTTTGCCTTAATCTTCTCAAAAAGAGATTGGAAATCAGTCCAGTCCAGCTAATTAGTTACAAATCAACCACCATACAAACATAGAAGAATTAAACAGTAAAGGAAAATGATTACAGTGACACTTATTTCAAAATCCAATAATGAGATCAGCTGATAAGTTCTTTTCATGTCCCAGTCCTGTGCTAAGTGCTTTCCTGGATGTTCCCATTGGTTCTTCACTGCTCCCCCGGATATGCAGCAAGATACCCACTTTCTCCAGATGGGAGAACTTGCCAGGAGTCACACTATACAAAAAGGACAGAGTTGGGCTTCCAGTAAAGATCTCTGTGATGGACCCAGCCTCTGTACTCTCAACCACCACACAATAAAGCATTTCTCTAAAAATAAGATTGCTTGTGAACCAATTTTAGAAAGAATTAAAATCTCAGATCATCCATGAATAAATTCCAGGTGGGTAAAATATCTAAATGTGAAATGCAAAACTACATAGAAAGATAGAATGAGAGAGAAATATTTTTATATGATTAGGGGCAGAGAAGCCCTTCTTAAGTATGGCGTGCAGGCCATAAATTAGAAAAGAAAGTGATGACTGGTAGGAATAATTTAAAATGTTTTTGGGGCAAAGGAAACCATAAACGCAAAAAAAAAGGGGGAAGAAAAATTGAGAAAAAAATTGCCATCTAGATAACAAATAGTTAAGATCTACAATATGTAAAGAAACCAATAAACCTATAAGGAAAACAAATAAACAAATAGAAAAATAGATTAATAATATGAGTATAACTGTCATGGTAAGATTAACTTTACTGACAAATAACACATCAAAACTATAATTATTATTTTTGAAATATATTTTCAAATTTAGAAAACATTAATGTCAAATATCAAACACATAAACACTAACACATTGTCAAATATTAAAATAACTATTATAATCTTAAATATCTCATTTGTTGGTCTCTTCTAGTTCTGGAATATCTCCTAACAAGTATTTCCACACCTGTGCAAAAATTCATATATAAAGTTTCAATAGTTTATTTTATAAAATAGAGAAAAACAGAAAAACTCATGACTGTACATATAATTTAGCAGAAACAGGTTCTCCAGGAAGAATGACGGTTTTATCATATGATGGACTTCGCAGTTACTAAAAAAAAAGGGGGTTGATCTCTGTGTTCTGATAAGAAGGGTATGATTTGTTATAAAGTAGGAAAAGCACATGGTTGAACTGTACTGTTTATTTGTATTATAAAACCGTACTTCTATATACACAGGAAAAAAGCCTTGAAACATAAGTACTTAAATACTGGTAATAGTTCCTTCTAGGAAATGGAAAGAATAGAGGGGCTTATATTGTTTAAATTTTGAACACACACACACACACACACACACACAGATGTATTTTTCCATAAATTTGAGAGACAAGTCAAAAATAAAATACTTCATTGTTTCCTAAAATTAAAAAAAGGTTATTTATTTAAGATCCAATTGACCAAAATATGCTTTTATGGTATGGATGGTTGGATGGTCATTTTCATTCTGCCATATCTACTCTGGGAAATCTCTCAAGATTGCTTTCTTATTCTTTCTAAGGTTTCAAAAGTTCTTTCTGGACTTTGTTCCCCCTAAAAAAACAAAACAAAACAAAACAAAACAAACTACTATTCTATCTAACTGGTGATGTGGACCCATCTAGTGGCTGGACAGGTGTGTCTGAAACTAGGAGCCTTGCTCACACTGCAAGCACAGCCGACCATCCTTAGTGAGGAGGCTGCTGTTTGCACAGATGACCCCGTCTCTAATTCTTCACTAGCTCCCAAAGAAAATTCCAGCTCTTGTTAGCAGCTCTCAAGCTTTGATTGCCCAGCCTGGGACAAAAGAGTTGTGCCTCTGGAAGTAGATCATGTTGCTTATTCAAAGACAGCAGAATCTGATAGACCTTGGGCTAGATGTTTGTCGCATGCTCGAATTCAGAGTGCAGGAATGTGTGGTTTAAAAACAGTCCCCGCGGCAAAGCATTACGATCAAAATGCTTCAGAAGTATGATGTGGCTCCCGAGATGGTCGAAGCTGTCTTGGGCTGCATTAACACAAGTATAACTATTAGACGTGTGTGTCTGCAACTTAGACACACATTTGATCCACTTAGTAGCTTTCACCAAAGTCTGATTCAATTGGTCTGGGTGAAGCCAGGGCCTGGGAATGTTTAAGAGCTCTGTAATTTTAAATAGCCATTCGATTGCCATTATTAGAAGGAAAACCATATTAATGATATTTGCAGATTGTTTCTGTTCTACTCAGAAACGAAGTTAGTAAAACCATAGTAGCCTTTGGGACTTCGGGTTTAAACTACTGTATGCATGATTTAGTGAAAAAAGGTCATCCAGGAAGAATGCAGGAATCATTTAGTAAATATTAAAGTGTTTACAGCATGGTGGGGATGCCCACAAGCTGAAGGAGGTAGACGAGAAGTAGCTAATTGTCTCATTCTGTACGAATTAGGAAAGGAAGACATTGGCAGCATGCAGCTTAGGTTAAATCTGAATTTTGCAACTCATTGGCCATGTGACTTTAGAAATTATTTACCTTCTCTTTGGCTTTATGTTCAACTTTAAGATGAATTTAATTCTAAAAGCTCCTCATGGAATAATGATGACTAAATAACATAATAGAGAGAGAGTACCTGGTACATGGCAATTTTTAGTTTTTATTGATATTGCTGGTTACTTTGGATCTAATTACTTTGATGACGTGATTGGTGGGTTATAGGCCACGAAAGGTTGAGATCACCATAGAGTTCATTCATATCTATTCCTAACTCATCTTTCTTCTGTCTCATTTCTAGCCATCTTTCCTTTTTTCCTTTCTTCCCTCCGTCCCTCCCTTCCTTTTGTTGAACACGTCACAATTTGCATGAACATACACATTTCTTAGTGCATATACGGAAAATGGCCGATATTATGACATATTCAGACCTGTTGAGGAGGGGCCATATTATTTTGACATCCTCTTCCACACTTACCTGAAATCCACTTGCCCAAATCGTATACAAATATTCTTATTAGGGCCAATGTTTTCTGACTGATCATTAGAACGTGATCTTTCTCATTCCAGTGGTGTCCACGGTCCTGATGATTTGTTTTCTTCAAAGCCATGTGACTCCAAAATCTGTAAGTAATTGGTCTCATTCCTGCTGGAATTAGAAAAGTCAGCCTTGCTGAGATGCTGGAGTCGGGTCACTTTTCTGTCTGTTTCATTTCCCCATGAAACATGTGTGGTTTGGGGGAAAGCAATGAAACCCATATGCTCTGTTTTGCTGCTTTGCAGGCTCAAGAGTCAGCATTTCCACTTTCTTCTGTTCTTTCCTCCAAATAAGATCAACCTGTTTCCAGTATATTGACCCACTTCCCTAAGAGCATGGCAAAAATGTTAAATGTTGATATACCCGGTAAAATATGGGAAATATTACAGGACGAATGAATTTAATCATGTTAGTATATATGCTAATGGTAAAACAAAAATGAATAAAATATTAAGATATATAAAAGTAAAAAATCCTTCTTCCTAGAGTGAGTAAATGTATCTTCAAGTTTACTTTCCTTATTAAATGTCTTCATTAAGCTCATATCAACAGGATTTTCTCTATGATTGGAAACATATGGAGCCCTACTCTCTGTTAGACTAATTCTTGGAACTGTCTTAGAGAAACAAGACCAAAAAATGGTTTGGATTCTAGCGTTGCTTGGTCCCAATCTGTGTGGGGGGAGAAAAAAGGTTTTTTAAAATTGTTTTTAATGATTTTATGTTAGTCACCATACAGTACATCCCTGGTTTCTGATGTAAGGTTCGATGATTCATTAGTTGCGTATAACACCAGTGCACCATGCAATACGTGCCCTCCTTACCAGGCTATCCCATTCCCCCACCCTGCTCCCCTCTGAAGCCCTCAGTTTGTTTCTCATAGTCCATAGTCTCTCATGCTTCATTCATAAACATAGGTGTTTTACTATCAAAATAGTCCTTTATTATTATTGAGGGGATCATTGTTAATTTAAATAAAATTATAGTTTTAAACTCTTTGTTTAGAGAAGAAATACAACAGTCATCGATTTGATTTGATTTTTAATTTCCAGCAGCATGAGAGGGAAAGGAATTTCCAAATAAGGGTCTCATGTAACAAAGGAAACTCAAAGTATTTATTCTTTTCAAGGAGCAGAGATACAGTTTAAATATTATTATTACTAATAAGACGACCAAGCAAAAAGACTCTTTAGAGGTTGAGGTTACTTTCACAGGACATAGAGATAGTCTCTGGAGTTTTTTTGTCTCTTAGGAATAGTTATCATAGAGAGAGACAGAGACAGAGAGACAGAGGCACACGAAGACAATCTGAGAGGATCAGAACTTACAGTGAGGAAAAGAAAAAGGCAGAATAGAAAAACGAATACATGACATAGTGAGCGTATAACGTTTGCATCTACATTACCGAGTCCTAAAATGCACCAAAGATCCATGAAATAAAGACATATTTTTTGACATATTACCATCACCTTCTTGAGAATTCTCAATTTGTACATCCAGTAACAAATGTGGAACTAGATGCTACTTGAGAAAAACTTCTTAAGGGTGAATTTTAAATTAAGTAGTTTGAAAAATTCCATGAAATATCACATGCTTAGTGACAAAATGTTTGTACGTCACTGGTCAAAATTTTCCCTCCATATAAGTGATGCACATCTCACTCCAAAAAGACAGTCAGTGCTGACCAGTAACCTTTCCTCCCTCCAGCCGAGTCATTGAGCCCGTGTCTGAGATGACTCCTCTGTCTTCAATCTCTAGCACCTTCTCTACTTCACACTCTCATCTGGTGACCTTTTCTTTTGTTTCATGGAGAGAAAAGAAGCAAGATAAGCCAGATTTCCCTGACTTCCATCACCACACCTCTCCACCTGCCCACCTTATAGTTTGCTTTCCCTCCTTCTGAGGATGTGCAGTCCACATTTCCGTCTGAGGCCCACCCCTCTTCTCTCCTGGATCCCATCTTCTGTCTCCCCCTTAAAGACATGCCTCTAGCAATTGTCTCCTGTTTCTTCAATATCCTTCTTTTTTTTTTTTCCCTTACTGGATCATTCTAATTGGCCTTCACACATGCCCCAATATCTTCCATTTTTATAAAAACAGAACAGTTTCTGATTTCCTTCCCCCGGTTCCCCCATTTCTCCATCAGTTCCCATACTTCTCTCCTTTATCTGGCAGCAAAATTCCTTGACTATGTTGTCTAAACTCTGTCTCCAATTCTTTTCCTTCCTTCTCCCTTGAGTCCACTCCACAAAACTTTTATCTCTACCCCTTTGCCAAAACAGTGCCTTTCAAGGTCACTGAAAATCTCTACATGACCACATTCAATCACCAGTTCTCAGGCTCCACCTTATCCTATGTACTGGAAGTAGTAGATGATTTCTTTTTTCTGGAAACACATCACCCCTTGGCTACCATAACATCCTCTCTTTCTCCTTCTACTCTGTGTTCCTCATCCCCCTGGACTCCAAACACTGAAGCGCCTCAGAGTCCTATCCTTAAATTTCTTCACTTCTCCCTCAATGCTGACTCTTCAGGGAAATGCATTGAATCCCATGGCAGGGAACTCCTAAATTCGTATCTCCAAACTGGACCTCCCATCTGACTTGCACTGTGTATCCACATACCTAGACAGCATCTTTACATCGATGTCCAATAAGTATTTCCCACCACGGCAGACTCCAAACTGGACTCTCCCATACCTTTTTCCCACTCGAGTCCACTCCTCTCCATGGTCATTTCCATCTCAGCAAATGGCAGCTCTATTTTTCCACTCACTTAGTTTTAGAAAATGAATCATTGACTCTTCTCTTTCATTCATACCTCTTATCTAATCCATCAGTAAATTCTATCAGCTCTTCCTTCCACATATATTCAGAATCTGACTCCTCCCCTGCCACCATCTTAGTCCAGCACAATTTTATCATCCACGTGGGCTCTTAGCAAGTGTTTTCTAACTCATCCCCTTCCTTCCCACTACGTCTGAAATGAAAATACCTCAATACCTTCTCCTTTCATTCATAGTAAGATTCTCGTCCTTTCCACACCATACAGGCTCTACCTCACCCTGTTACTTGTTCCTCTCGCAGCCATTTTCTACAGCTCCCCTTGTACACTGTCCTCTAGTCATGCTGTTATTTTTGCCGTTCCTAGAAAAGGCCAAAGGACACACTCCTGCCTCAAAGCCTTTCATTGGTGGGAACCTCTTCCTCTGGATGTTGCCGTGGCTCTTTTTATCATTTCCTTCATGTGTTTGCTCAGATGGTCCCTCATCAGAAAGGCCTTCCTTGATTACCTGATACACACTGGCACCTCCGTACTCCCTGTCAGCCCCTTTCCTTCTTTGAGATTCTTCATTCTACTTATCATGTTTGACATATTATGTATTTGTTTCTCTGTTTATTGCCTATTTCCTCCCATTATCATATAAATTCCTTAGATTCAGAGATTATATTTTGTTGAATGCTATTTTTTCATCCCATAATAGATGCTCAATAAATAAATAATGTGTAGTGAATAAGTGAATGATAGCTACCAGTTCTTGAGTGCTTGCTATATGACCGATACTATACTATACATTATCTCAGTTAATCTTTTCAACAAACTCCTGTCCTTATTCCCATATTATAGGTGAGGAAATTGAAATTTAGGAAGATGAAGAAAGTTGCCAGGGCCGTGGATGGGATCTGTCAGAGTGTAAAGCCTGAGATTTACATAGATTTCTTTGTATCATCCATCCATTAGAACACATTTTCTCACACATTACCTTACTTTTGCTTTGAGCCTTAAATGAACTCCATGTGAGAGGCAGGACATATTTTATTATCCTTCTTTAAACAGTGAAAAAATTGTGGCTCAGAAGGCTAAGATATTTGCCTGGAGTCTTAGGACTGATAAATGTCACAGTCAGAATTTTAACGATTGTATCTCAAGTACAACAAAGATGTTATCTCAAAATTGGGAATTTATTTTATGCAATAGCTTGCAACAACTTAAAAATAGTTTACATGGAACCAATTGCTTTTACTGATAAGAATCAATTTATATTAAAAAAACTGGCAAAGAATCTAGGAGGTATGGACTGTGTATTTATTCCCCAAGCCTTGTCTAGAGGCTTGTGGGTTTTTTTAGTTTTTATTTAAATTCCAGTTAATTAACATACTAGTTTCAGGTGTAATATTAGTTTCAGGTGTACAATTTAATGATTCAATACTTGCATGTGTCACCCAGTGCTCATCATAACAAGTGCCCTCCTTAATGCCTGTCACCCATCCAACCCACCCCCTTACCCACCTTCCCTCTTGCAGCCCTCAGTTTGTTCTCTATCCTTAACAGTCTCTTATGGTTTGCTTCCCTCTCTCTTTTTTTCCCCTTCCCCTATGTTCATCTGCTTTGTTTCGTAAATTCCACATATGAGGGGCGCCTGGGTGGCTCAGTGGATTAAGCGTCTGACTCTTGGTTTTGGCTCAGGTCGTGATCTCAGGGTCGTGAGATCGAGCCTCACATCAGGCTCTGTGCTGAGCATGGAGTCTGCCTGAGATTTTCTCTCTCTCTGCTCCTCCCACTTGTGCTCTCTTTCTCTCTAAAACAAATAAATCTTTTAAAAGAATTCCACATATAAGTGAAATCATACGGTATTTGTCTTTCTCTGACTGACTTATTTCGCTTAGCATAATACTCTGTAGCTCTGTCCATATTGCTGCAAATGGCAAGATTTCATTCTTTTTTATGACTGAGTAATATTCCATTATAGATGTATACACCACCTCTTCTTTACCCATTCATCAGTTGATGGACATTTGGGCTCTTTCCATAATTTGGCTACTGTAGATAATACTGCTATAAACATCGGGTTCAAATTAGTATTTTTGTGTCCTTTGGGTAAATACCTAGTAGTACAATTACTGGATTGTAGGATAATTCTATTTCTAATTCTTTGAGGAACCTCCATTCTGTTTTCTGGAGTAGCTGCACCAGATTACATTCCCACCAACAGGGTAAGAAGGTACCCTTTTTTCCATGTCTTTGCCAACACTTGTTGTTTCTTGTGTTGTTGATTTTGGCCATTCTGAGAACTGTGAGATGATATCTCTCTGTAGTTTTGATTTATATTTCCCCGATGATCAGTGATGCTGAGCATTTTTTCATGTGTCTGTTGGCCATCTGCATGTTTTCCTTGGGAAAATGTCTCTTCATGTCTTCTTGGAGCCTTGTCTTAATACATGCTTGTTAAATATAACTTCTAATTTTTTTGTGCCTGTTGTTTACAGCCCTAACCCTCTATTACAAAGTTTCTGGCATCCACTGATGGATGATAATGTGTTCAGTATTAAGAGATTGTTTTGCATAGTTTTAACACCCCCAGGAAAAATGATCAGGCAAAGGGGAATAGGTTTGTGCCTTTTTCCTTCTTCTTCTTTCCTTATCCTTTAAAGGTTTGTCCACCCCCAAGTTCCCAGGTCATCTCACACTGTCCTGGGCAGTCCCATGTCACTCTCATTCTAATCTGTGCTCCAGGTCCAACCAGGTCCACACCTCACCCCATCTCCACCTTCCTCCTCTACCTCCAGCCTTTCTCCTATTTATGATTTTACACAAAATGGAAAAGGAGGTGGGAAATAGTTTCTTCAGTCCCTTATTCCTTCTTCTTTGGTAACTCTTGGCCCTCTTGGGGTGCCCAGGAACTGAATGGTCTTTGCCCCTAGAATGAGGAAGACATAACTCTGGGAACTTCACTGACCCCATTTCAGTTGTGGAGTCTTGGGGATAATTTAAACTCCTTGTGTCTCAGTTTCCTCATCTGTGAAATGGTGATAAAAATAGCACCTCCCTCCTAAAATGTCAGCACTCTGAATGAGGCATGATGGAAAATCTTTGGGAGGCAATAGAATGAATCAGCAACAACTCACAAGTGATGGCATCTTGTATTATAAATGTCAGGTGAGCATCTAAAATGTGTAATAAGCACTGTCAAGAATATATTATTATGGGTCAATGTCTCTGAAGCTCACTTTCTTTTATTGCACAACCATATGTGATACCAGGAGATAAGCAGACGAGCCAAGCCACTCGGCAAGTATTTAAGTGCTGGGAGAGATCCCATACTATTGGACTCCACCGGTGATTCTACTTGAGAAGATACAGATCAGCCTGACCTGAAAGCCACAGATCCAGCTGAGAGCCTTCATTTTATATTTGAGAAAGTGGGTTCCAAAGAAGAAAGTGAGTTGGTTCATTCACATGGCTAACCAGGGACGAGGCAGGGGGAATGAGCCTCAGCCCAGTGCCCTCTCTGCTACAACACCAAATCTAAGTTAAATCAGGGAGCCCTAGACGGTAAGCCCAACACTGACTTTCCTGGGAAGAAGGGTTTATTAGTTCTTTCCCTTCCTTGGGCTGTACAGAGAGGTATCACTCAGCAACCCCATCTGATAACCCAGCAGGATCGGATTTAAAATCTGTGGTCACAGAGTCATGCACCATCAGCCCACAACTTCCTTTATTTCAGGATTTCCTGAAATGCACAGGTGTGCAAAGCAGTGTCACTGGTCTGAGCTCGTACCCCACAGGAAGCTTTAGGACAGCGCACCAAGTTAAGGAGTCTGAGTCTGAGCGGTTACGATGTGTAGGGTAGACACGTTCAAGGGGCTGAACCTGTGTGTGTACATAATTATCTTTAGTTTCTATCATAAACCAATAAAGGCATCACATGTAATAGCTTTTATGGATATCTGAACACGTAAGTCGGTGTTTATGAATGGATGCATTTTAGTATTTCGCTCTCTGAATCATACATGGGTTGGAAGGCTCCCTAAACGCTCCACCACAGATACAGAGGGTCGAAGACGCGGGTGGGGGGCAGAGCCCTGGGCGGGGCGCAGTCAGAACTTCCCTTGGCAGCCCGAGTCCTGGAGGAGTGAGAACAGCGGTTGTGAACTTAATTTCCTTCTGAAGTAGAAGCCAGGCTTTGCGCTGGACACATCTGTGTTCGCTTCCCACCCATGCGGCTTACTGGCTGTGTGACTTTGGACAGATTCCTTGATATCGTTAAACCGCATGTGCGTCCTCTTTGTGGTGGCATCATTGGGCGAATGGGGTGAGGTCATACATGGAATGTGCCAATCCCAGTGTTTTGGGGGCCCACGGGGTGCACTTAATAAAAGGGATACGATTATTAGCTCCGTCACCTTTCAGAACTTCAAAGTCGATTTATCCCAAAAGAACCTACTAAACTCAAAAGCTAAGTGCTTTTAAACAAAATGGAATTACCCCTGACTGATGAAGCGCCCTGCATGTACCCCACGTACTGGGCTCCAGGGCAGGGCCAGGGGAGGACGGAGACCAGCCGCTGACTAGGGTGTTTGGGATTAACAGCCTTGCTTCATAGAGGTTCCCCCACACTTTTGAATCACTTTTATAAAGTGGGTGATTGGTTCTTATCTCAGTCTTGCCAGGAGAATTAATCCTCCCTGGGGGGTCATTAGCATTTTATATGTGACTCAGGTAGCAAAGTGTTTGAAACTCACCCAAAGGCACTGACTTCAGGAAGCTTCTTTCATTTCTAGCCCCACTCCCTCTCGCTTAATGCCATTGGATTTTGTTTCTCTTTGTTTCCTTTGTTTCTTTACTGTTTTTTCCCCCAATCAGTTGAATGCAATCAATTGAAATCCTTGCTTAGACTTGCAAGAAAATCTGAGGTGTGTTTGGAACACACATGTGATCACAGCAATGTTTCTTTCAAGTTTTCTTTTTTTTTTTTTTTAAAGATTTTATTTATTTGTTTGACAGAGATAGAGACAGCCAGCGAGAGAGGGAACACAAGCAGGGGGAGTGGGAGAGGAAGAAGCAGGCTCCCAGTGGAGGAGCCCGATGTGGGGCTCGATCCCAGAACGCCGGGATCACACCCTGAGCCGAAGGCAGACGCTTAACCGCTGTGCCACCCAGGTGCCCCTCTTTCAAGTTTTCTTGAGCTGTCCCTCTCGCCCTGGATGTCTGTCTTCACAACTCCCCATTTCCTGTTTCCCATCGCTCCCCAATCTTTTCAGACCTCCAGTAAGACTAACATAGCTTTCTTTTCGCCTGTCTGCTGGCCTGTCTTCTTTCCTTCCTTCGCTATGAAATGTCAGTTTCAGGGGCGCCTGGGTGGCTCAGTCATTAAGTGTCTGCCTTCAGCTCAGGTCGTGATCCTGAGGTCCTGGGATCGAGCCCCACGTCTGGGTCCCTGCTCTGTGGGAAGCCTGCTTCTCCCTCTGCCACTCCCCCTGCTTATGTTCCCTCTCTCGCTGTCTCTCTCTCTCTGTCAAATAAATAAATAAAATCTTTTAAAAAAAGTCAGTTTCACCTTCCTTTTTATTACATCTGTAATGCATACATAATTCACGTACAAAAATTCAAATGATTCAGATAATCAATATGTCCCCTGGAACGCTGACCTCTACCCCATTTGCTTTCCCAGAGACAACCACTGTTACTAATTAATGTATATCCTTCCATGTCTTTTCCTCTACAATTATTTGATTGGACCATATAAAATTGTTGGTTTTGTAGGTCACAAATGATCAAATAGCAGCAATTTCATACAACTTAACCTACTCTCTCTACACACACAGATATATATCTATATCTATATATCTGTATATTTACATACACACGCATACATAGAAGTGTAGAGTGCCATTTTATGGATTTTAAAAACACAAACAGGATCATATTTACCTATTTTATTATAATTTTTACACAAAGTAATACATCCTAGAAATCTTCTAGGTCCATCACTGCAACCCTACTCAATTCTTTTTGACTGTTGGTAACATTCTTTAGTGTGGATCATTTATTTAACTTTTTTCATTCCCCCCCTGTTGTTGTTATAAATTCTACAATATTTCTACATGTGTGTTTGTTTAGATGAGAATAGTCAACATTTACTTTCTAAAACAAAGGTTTATGTAAAAAAACACGTTAGAAATAAGTTGGTTCGGGGTGCTGGATTGGCTCAGATGGTTCAGTGTCTGCTTTTGGCTGAGGTCATGATCTCCAGGTCCTGGGACCAAGCCCTACGTTGGGCTCCCCGCTCAACAGGGAGTCTGCTTCTCCCTCTGCCTGCCCCTCTGCTTGTGTTCTCTCTCTCTCTCTCCCAAATGAATAAATAAAATCTTTAAAAAAACAGAAATAAGCTGGTTCTTCTTACCCATAGAATGAGTCCATAACATGGGCTGAGAGTGTGGTTAATTTTGAGTCCACTCGTCAAAGAGGACTTTTCCATCTGGATGTGGGATGGACGCTGGAGCTAATACTGGTGAAGCGAGTGACACTTGCTAATTCTTTGCCTTTAGGTGTCCTATCTGAGTTCGATATTTTCTTTGGTCTGGCTTTGAGGGTCTCCCAGGTCTGTGTGCCTCCTCTGCTATTTGGTTTTTGGGAAGTTCTCCTTGAGTACATTGTGGGTGGGCCATCCTTTTAATGGTAAGCACAGAAACAGAATCCCAACAGCTGGATTCTGTGTGTCTTAATTTCCTAATCTGTTCCATTGTGCCACAGAGTTGAAATGACTGAAATGGATGACTCCTAACATTTCTACCACCACAATCCCTCCACCACCCTTTGTATTGGTCTTTACCATAAATACTTTGGAATTTGAAGGATTTCTTTTTGGCTACCAAATAGGATTTATTGATCAATACATTTATTTTACAGGTATTTATATCAATCATTCTGACGAGCAGGAGTGTACAAGTATGGTTGCACTGAGTTACTACGAGTCTAGTTCAAAGTGAGGAAATGTAGTATTTGAGTTCATCTCAGACCCTTTCTGGAGGCTGCTGTGTCATTTCATTAGGCTCTTTGAGGGCCTGAAAAAAGCTTTGGGCTTCTCTACTACTCTTGTAGAGTGAACAAAAGCTGGGGCTTCACATAGTCTAACACAGAATCTCATCCCAAGAAATGGTCCATTAAATGGAAGCAACTTACAGCATTTCAAATATTTATCAGAATCTTCTGAAACATCTGAGAGGACCCGATCTGTATCTCACGGTCAAGCTCTCATTTCCCATTTCTTCACAAATGTCTTGTTTCCCGTTACTCTTGCTCTCAAGATCTCTCTCAGTCTACCGCTACTGTGAAGATTCTCTCTTCACCTCTCAATTTCACCTCAACAAAACTCCCTCCAAATCCAGCACTGCCTGGTTGTTGGCTTCCTTGGCCTTCATCTCTCTCTTTCATGTATTTTTCCCCTAAAATTTGTTCTCCCACTCCTGTTACATAGTCATCTCAGACTTCTAAGATTTCAAGCCCTGATTTAGGAGATGCTCAGGAAGAAAGGAAGACTGGCTTGTCCCTACCTGTGGGGAGCAGAGAGAAAGATGGTACCTCCACCTCTCCTGGAAGTTGCTGTATTACCAGGAGAAGGACGTGAGGTGTGTGAGGCTGTCATCATTTCTTAACTTTTAGTTCCTGAAAATGATGTGTGTGTAATACACTTTTTGACCATTTTCTTGACACTTTGGAGGAAACAAACAATAAGATAGAATTCTATGTGTACTCTCTGGATTCTCTCCTTTCTGATTTCCCAAAGAAGAAATACTGTGTGTTTCCTAGGAGTGCAGGATCTGCCTCCTTCTGCAAAGGCCTTTGGGGTCCTTACTGGGGGCAGGTTGGGAAGAGAGGGAAAGGACTGGAGACCATAAGCCTGAACTTCTGAGCATGGATTGATGAAGGGCTGAACAGTCATTTGGGGTCCTTGCCCCTACTTCTCTTACCTTGGCCTCTGCTTCCTCCAAAGTCCCAGGAAAGAACTGTTGGAACATCAGAAAACAACATTAGAACTTTTATTCTTCCTTTCTTCTTAATCTCGTGCTTTTTAGTTTCTGTTTAGGCATATGTTTTCTAGTGTGCATAATATACATTAATAAAGTAGTATACAGACATAATAATTAAATATGTAAACGTACATATGTTAGGGGTGCTTGCTCAAATCTTTTTACCCACACAGGCACATTGTCCAATTCATCTGTCTATTCATCTTGTATTCTCATGGAATTCCTGCAATACGTCAGTATTTGCTAGGTGACGGGGACGTGACCGTGAACAAAGGTTGACAATAAATTGCTTCACAGGAATAACTTAACCACCCTTCATTCAGTAACAATGATTAGTAGTTAATAGTCAGTAACTAATGAGACTCGTGCTTCAACTACTTTCAACTCGACGCAGAATCAGCGACAAGCTTTGTGAAAGCCGCCAGGAAATGTGAGCAAATTCTCCTCGAGGCCCGCCCCTGAGTCCAAACATCTGGATTGGAAAAGTCTAAATAGAGGATTGCTTAATTCTCTTCTCAGAAGAAAGAAGAGCCTAGGAGTGAGTGGGAAGGATTGCTGAGAAATTGTCAGAAGGACATTGCGTTGGGACCGCAACGGGGAGGGAGAGCTCTTCCTTCCAAATCTCCTGTGGCATCGCCATCAAAGCTTAGCACAGATTTCGATAAATTATTCTGCCAAATAAACATGTGGGGTAAGTGTCCCAGAGAAGAGGAACAGTGGTCAGCTTTTTGTATCCATCGTGTCCCCACCAGGGAGCTATTACTAGTCTCATTCTCTAGCTGAGCACACAGACCGTCCGTTAAATAAATTTCCTCAGGCCCCAGCAGCTAGTCAGGGCATCTGGGTCACGTCTAAGTGTGATGCCAAATCCATGTCCTTAACCGTTACTCTGTGTCACCTGAGGGGCAGGGAGAGCAGGAGGGACCAGAGCCGAGATCGAGGTGAAAATTCAGAAGAAGCAGAGTCGAATATTGTGACTGCTCTTCCCCCTGTGAGGTTCTCTTGTCAGTTCTTCTCTTTTCATTCTCAGTCCTTACATGGAAAGACGGTCAGAACAGAATTCAAAGAATGCCTAGGCATGCTCAGGTTAAATTTGTGGTTAGCATGTCCTAAAAATCCACCAGGAAGATTGCGGGTGGGTGGGGCCGGTGGCACCATGGAGGTGCTCTTCTGGTACCCATCACGGGCTCCTGGGAGTTACGCTGAGCTGGGGTCCTCATCCTGCCACTTTCTGACCAGTTCTTCACCGTCTCTGAACTTGAGGGTCCTGTTCTCCGAGTTAGAGCTTAGTTCCACTTAGTTCTGAGCGTGAGAACTAGAGATGGTGTGTGCAAGGGGTTTGCACAGCGACATGGCACAGAGTGAGACTCTGGGAAGCTCTTTTCTTTCTCCCCAAGGAAGCTGATCCACCTGCTTTACCACGGGGCTGAGTCAGCAGCTACAAACCCTACAGCTAAGGTCTGGTTTTACGGGAGTCGGAAGCAAGCGGGTTTCCCGACAGCTTGTCGGCTGCGCCCTAAGCGCTCGTGTACGTTCTCGTCAGTGCCCGCACCGACCCTCCAGAGCAGCGTACTGTTTCCCTTTCGCAGATTAGCAAAGAGGACCTGCAAGTGTCCCGGGGTGCCCCGTGGGAAGCAGCGGAGCCGGGGACGTCCGTTTGTGGAGCCGTGCTCCCTGTCCACCTGTCCTTGTCCCCTGGCTGCAGTGTCAGGAGGAGGCAAGGACACGTCCTCCTCACTGTCCAGTCAGAGAAAAGAAGCAAGTGCGTTTTCCAATATTCTCAACAGGGCCTTGTTTGTATGGGAAGCATGGAATGTGACAAGCCGCTGCTGCCCAGCTCATTTGACCTTGTTTGAACTTGTCGTCGTAGAGAATGCAGTGCAGCTCGAGAGGCCCCCGAACACAATACATGAAAGCTGAATTAAGGCGACCATTGGAAGCTCTTTCAAATAGGGACAGAATATGATAGTGATTTAAAAAAAAAAGGTTTTATTTATTTATTTGCCAGAGAGAGAGAGAGAGGGAGGGAGAGAGGGAGCACAAGCAGGGGGAGTGGCAGAGGGAGAGGGAGAAGCAGACTCCCAGCTGAGCAAGGAGCCTGACACCGAACTTGATCCCAGGACCCCGGGATCATGACCTGAACCGAAGGCAGACGCTTCACTGACTGAGCCACCCAGGCGCCCCTGATAGTGATTAATCGTAAGAAATTTGGTGTCTGCCTTCAGCTCAGGTCATGATCCCAGAGTTCTGGGATGGAGTCCCCACGTCGGCTCCCTGCTCAGCAGGGAGTCTGCTTCACCCTCTCCCTCTGCCCCTCCCCCTGCTTGTGTGTGTGTTCTCTCAAATGAATAAATAAAATCTTTTAAAAAAAGGGAAATTTGATGGCAGAATGAAGAGCATTCTATTCACAACCTTGCAGTTTCTTAGCTCTGCGAACCCAGGAGCGCTCATTCCGATCGTGTGTTCCTTCCACTACAAAATGGGATCAGATATTCATTCACTGATGACCGAGCAACGACTCTACACCCTGGTCTTTTCTCGGCACAGAGGGTAGAGCGGAGCCCAAGGAAAACAGAAGCCTTTGCCTCATGGAGCTTATCTTCAAGGCAAGGGAGAGAAATAATAAATAGGATATATAAATAAACATAGATAATGTATTAGGGCAAAGAAGACAAGGTGAAACAGGAAGAAAAGATACGAATCATTTGGTGGAGGAGTTGGAATTTTCGGATGCCTCGGGCAGGTCTCACTGAGAACGTGGTTTTCTGAGTAAAGGACGAAGGAAGCGAGGGAGTGAGCTCTGCAGATTGCTGTGGGAGGCAGGGGATGGTCGCTTGCGTGGGTTCATTGTTTAGGAGAACAGTTCCAGGCTAGAGATGTAACTTAGAAGTCTGACGCACACCTAGGTCAGAAACCAAACTAGATTAGACTATTTAAAACACTAGGTACTCAATCTAATCATGAAGTATGATGGTCTTCTATGTAGATAAAAATGGGAGTCAGAGATGAAAATCAAATTGCTATTTCCCCTTCAATTATCAATAAGATGTGTGGTATGAATTAAAATCAAGAATATCACCATAAAAATGAAGACAGCAAGTCCAAATATGGGAAGTTACAAAAATGATCAGAGTATTTTCTAGCTTCTCTAGGAAGGGAAGAATGAAGGGGGGGTAAACAGAAAGGGGAATGAACCATGAGAGACTGTGGACTCTGGGAAACAAACTGAGGGCTTCAGACAGGAGGGGGTGGGGGATTGGGATAGGCTGGTGATGGGTATTAAGGAGGGCACGTATTGCATGGTGCACTGGGTGTTATACGCAAATAATGAATCATGGAACATTCATCAAAAACTGGGGATATACTGTATGGTGACTAATATAACAAAATAAAAATTATATAAAAAAAAGAAGTCATCCCTTAATAGATGACATTAAGATTAAAGCCATCGGATGGAATGAATTCTCCACAAATTTCCACATCCTGAGCCCTACCGTGCCAGTATGTGCAAATACAAAAGGGAAAGTTCCAGCAGCAGAGACTGAGAAGAAATAGCAAGAAATATAGGAGAGGAACCAGGTGAGCAGGGCGTCTTGGTGTCTCAAGGCAGAAGGGTTGCCTCTGATGCAGGAGCCAGTATCAGGTCTGGGAAATAAATCCTGGGTTTAGGGGCATAGCTGTCACTGGTGTCCTGCAGAACGTATGTTATTGGGACACCAAAACCTACTTGGCGTGTGTGCAAGAGAAAAAGGAAAGCAAAGAAGGAGATTGTGTCCAGATAACTCTTTCAAGATGTTTTGCTGTATGGGGAAGAAAAAACATGCGAGTATGGGGACGGCAAGAGGGGGTTTAATTATTTGTTTTTCTGATGAGGGGGGAAAAATCCTGAACATATTTGTATGATAACACCAACATATGCTAGTGGAAGAGATCCTCAGACTGTGGAACAGCAGACGAGGTTCCAAATGATGAGAACGGGGATGTTAGCAAGAACAACAGCAATAAAATTGTAATTGATTTTGCTTCTGCTAAATACTTCCTGTGGGTCAGGTTCTGTCTTAGGCTCTTTGCATGAGTCATAGCCGCCTAAAGTACCTTTCTTGTCCTTTCCATTTGCAAACGAGGAAACCGGGGTGTGGCATGGTTCTTATCATGCTGTGGTGCAAGGATTCTCACCCTTCAGGGTGCTGGCAAGTCACCTGGGGATCTTGTGAAAACGCAGACTTTGATTCAGTAGGTCTGGACTGGATCTTGAGATTGTTGCTTCTGACATGTCCCCAGGTGATGCTTGCCCTACAGCCAGACGGTGAGAAATGAGAGTCTGGAAAGATCCTGAGGCTAGTACCCAGTTCCTCGCCTGTCCTCCCATGTTCTTGGTTGGGCCCCAGATTAAAATACTGATGTGAAAGAGAAACCCAAAAAGCAACAGGGGAAGGAAAACAACCATCTCTCCTGCTCTTTTTCGAGAAACCGGGGGAAGGTGAGTCTGTAGCACAAAGTGGATGCTTATTACCAGTCTGTCTGAAGCATCGAGATTCTCCCACTGACACTGAGCCGCCTCAGAGTGTCTGGGCCTGATGTGCTGTTCCAGTCACAATGAAGTGTCCGCTCAGCTCGATGCATCCTTGAGGGTATGAGGCTGACGCACGGTGTGCTGCTTAGAAGGCAGGTCCAGTTCCTTCTCTGTTCGCCTCACGGTGGTGCCTATGTCCGTGGTACAACAGATCCCTGTTAGTCCCACCTGTAGCCCCAGAACGGAAAAATCGCTGACCTCACGGCTCAACCTGAAAACTTGCGCTTGGCATCGGTGACGTGGGGTGCAAGATGATGGGTCCAGATTTGGGGGTTACATGCCACTGGGGTTCACCACTGGCTCTATCACTTATTCAATGTGTGATCTGAGCACATTTTGGACTCATGACCTTATCTCTGAAATGGACATAATAATGCTCTCCAATTTGCAGGGAGACCGTCCTGCACCCCGGTTAAAAGTGTGGCCATTAGAAGGATTAGTGAGCTCACATCTGAACGCCATGATTTCCTAGTTGTGTTCCGAACTCCTCTGGGCCTCAGTGTTTCTCATTTGGAAAATGGGGAGAATTCTACGCCTACTTCATAGGGTTGGTATGAAAATCAAATGAGATAGCCCACGTAGAGTTCAATAAATGTTGGCTCTTACTATTCATATGAATGGTACCAGTACAGGGCTTCTGTGAGGACTGATCGAGATACAGATGTGAACGTGCACGGTAGGGGGGCGCCTGGCTGGCGCGGTCGGTGAAGGCTCCAACTCTGGTTTCGCTCAGGTCATGATCGCAGGGTCGTGAGATCGAGCCCCGTGTTGGGCTCCACACTGAGTGCAGAGTCTGCTGGAGATTCTCAGTCCCTCTCCCTCTGCCCCTCCCTGTCTCACTTTCTCTCTCTCTCTCTCAAGTAAATAAATAAATCTTAAAAAAAAAAAAGTGCACAATACAACAGCTTACGTGGGGGAAGCTCTCCAGACATCTTTGTTTTCCTCTCCCCCTGGCTGACAAAGGAAGCCGGCAACTCTGGAGTGACTTGATAAGATTTGTTAGTGGAAAATTCAAAAGAGAGAAAGAGAGAGAAGGGGGGAGGGAGAGAGAGAGAAGCACTGTAAGTATCAGGGCTTAGCAGTATCATTCATTTAGAGAGAGTCATGACGGAAAAATAAGAGGAATCGCAGAAAAAAAATACATCAACTATATTCCTTATGCTGTGCCTTTTATTCTCGTGACTTATTCCTTCTGTAACTGGAAGCCCGCGTCTCCCACTCACATTCCCGACTTTGTGCCCCTCCCTCCTGGCAACCGTCAGTTTGTTCTCTGTCTTTATAGGTCTGATTCTGCTTTTGTTTGTTTGTTCATTTGTTTTATTTTCAGATTCCACATATGAGTGAAATCATATGGTGTTTTTCTTTCTCAGCCTGACTCATTTCACTTCGCATGATACCTTCTAGGTCCATCCATGTTGTCTCAAATGGCACAATCTCACCCATTTTTGTGGCTATGTAATATTCCTGTGTGCGTACCTTCCTTACCCATTTATCTATTGATGGACACTTAGGTTGTGTCTGTATCTTGGCTATTGTAAATAATGCTGCTATAAACACAGGGATGCATATATCTTTTCAAATTCGTGTTTTCATTTATTTGGGTAAATACCCAGTAGTGGAATTATTAGATCACATAGTATTTCTATTTTTAATTTTTTGAAGAAACTTCACCATCTTGGACCAGAGCTCCCATTATATATTGTTTTATGTCTACATTCTTTCACATAATATAATATTGTTGAGATCAGTCTATGTTGTTTATGTCAATAGTTAGTTCTTTTCTATTGATGAGAAGAATTCCATGGTATGGAAATATCAGAACAATTTTTATTCTTTATCCATTTGATAAAAATTTAGTTATTTCCAGTTTGGGGCTATTATGAATCAAACGACTGTGAACATTCACTTCTTTATGTGAACATATGTTTTTATTTCTCTTAGGTAATTACCTAGGAGTTGAATTGCTGAGTTATATGGTAAGTGTATTTTTAAAATAAATTTCATCACTATAATTCCAATCAGTAAGCATGTTAATATCACATATACTTTTTAGAAAATATACATATGATATCAAGAATATGGAGCTGATCAAAGTACGTGTATGTTTATTTTCATAAGATGTCTTAACTCTTTTCCAAAATACTTGTACCATTTTGCGTATCCACAATGTATGAGAGTTCCCATTGCTCCACATTCCTGCTAAAACTTGTAATTATCAGTCTTCTTAATCCTAGCTAGACTATGAGCTGTGGTATTATCTCATTGTGCTTTCAGAATAAAATTTTTAAGAATAATTATGTTGAGAATCTTTTTGCATCTTATGACCTTTCCTAGATGTTCTTTTGTAAAGAGTCTATTTGACTTTTTGGGGGTATATTTAAATATTTTTTGGTCTTCTTATCATTGAGTTTACAATGTCTTAGTATATTTGTATACTTTTTGTAATAAGTATTTTCTACTTACCTGTAACTTGCCTTTTTATTTTGTTAACGGTCTTCCATGAAGCAGAAGGTTTGCATTTTGATGAAATCCGTTTGATCAGTGTTCTCTTCTATGGTTCACGGTGATTGGAAAAGCTATCTAGAAAAACCTAACCCAAATTTGTGAGAATGTTCTATTTTTATTCTAGAAGTTTTATGTTTATAGAAGTTTGAGTTAACTATCGTGTGTAGTGTGAGGTAAGGGTTGAAGTTCACTGTTTTCCACGCAGATATTCAATGTTTCCAGCACCCTTGGGGAAAAGACTATCCTTTCTGCCTTTCTCCATTTTCCCATTTGCCAATAGCCAATCGATTGTATATATGGATGGGTTTATTTCTGGACTTTCTATTCTGTTCCAGTGATCTGTCTATCCTGACACCAAGACCATACTGTTTATATGACTATAGCTTTATAGGAAAGTTTTTAATCTGGGAGAATGAGTCCTCCCACCTCATCCCTTGTTCTAAACTGGTTTGGCTCTTCCAGGCCTCTTGAATTGCTATGTACATTTTAGAATCAGCTTGTCAATTTTTACCGAAAAGCTGTTAGTATTTTTACTGATTTTTTGGTTAAGGTAGAGATCCAATTTTATTTTTTTAAAAATATAGATGATTTTTCCAGCACCATGAAAAAACTCCAGCCCTACTGATTTGCAGTGCCATGTGTATCACGTATGGAAAGCAGGTGGACATTTGTATTTATTTCTACACGCTGTCTATTCTGTTTCACTGATACTTTTATTTTTTTTCTTGTGCTAATAATTTACCATGTTAATCATTATAACTTGATAATAATTTTTTGGTATCTAGTAAGAACCATCGTCCCCCTTTGTTCTTTGATTTTAAGAGTGTTTTGACCACACTTAGCATTTTTATTTTCCACATTACCTTGCCCATTCCTACAAAAACCAAATCTGTTGGTATTCTGACTGGAATCACTTTGAATCCTTTGATGAGTTTGGGGAGAACAAACACCTTTATGATATTAAATCTTTTAATCGATTGAGCATGTTTTATTTCTTCATTTATTTAATTCTTATTTAATGCTTGGAATAAAAATTCTAACTTTCCTCCATAAATATCTTACACACACTTGTTAGAGTTATTATTTTAAATGGTACAATTTGCGAGTTATTGCAAATGGATTTATTTTTTTTTAAGATTTTATTTATTTGAGAGAGAGAGCACAAATGGGGAGGAGAGGGAGAAGCAGGCTCCCTGTGAGCAGGGAGCCCAATACAGGGCTCCATCCCAGGACCCTGAGATCATGACCTGAGCCAAAGGCAGATACTTAACTGACTGAGCCATCCAGGTGCCCCCAAATTTTTTTTCTTAAAAATCACTGTGTTGTATAGAAATGCAAATGACTTATTATTTTGATTTTATACCCACCTAAACTCTTAAGATAAAATAATTTTAAAAAATTCTTTTGTGTTTTCTTAGATTATAATTTTATCATCTAGTTAAAGGGATTTCATCCTTTCTAGCCTATACCCTTTTATTTTCTTACTGCATTGGCGAACACTTCTAATATAGTGTCAAAAAGACAGAGACAGAAGTCACCCTTGTCTTGTGTGATGCATTTTATTGTCAGTATGCTTACATATCCTTAGTGATGTGCTGATCTGAGCCTATTTGACTATGTACAAGGCTTAGAACAGGTTACATAAGCTGTTTTTAATACATGTCTATAATTGTGGTGAAATTCGGTCTGAGACTTGTCTTTCTTTGACTGGGTGTTAATTTTTATCAAAAGGTGTTTCACATGCACTGAGTTGATCAGATAGTTTTTCCCCTTTAATCCATTCAAGTATTAAATTACACTACTTGATAGTTAAATATAAATTTGTTTTTATATTCTTGGGGAAACCAAACTTGGTCATTACGTATTAACTTGTTCTACATTACTGTATGCATTTAGATGAGAGCTTGCTTGGGATTTTTGCAACTATCCTCATGAGGAACACCGGCTGTGACTTTTCTTTTTTAATGCTGTCTTACTGAAATGTCAAAATCTGACTCCTCAAACATGGCCAACACATCTGATTGTTGAAGTAAAGCTGACAATTTGATGAGACAATTGCTTACACCCATAAGAGAACACCAGCTCTGCAGGGCTTTGGCAGCGTTGATAAGGGGAAGGCAAGGGCAGAATTCAGAATCTATTGGATTGAAAGTTTTATAGAGCAGTTTTTGATTGTAATGAAGTCCAGCTGTCAATGATTTCTTTCATGGATCCTGCCTTTGGAGCTATATCTAAAAAGTCATTGCCATACCCAAGGTCATCTGGATTTTCTCCTGTGTTATCTTTCTAGGAGTTTCATAGTTTTACATTTTGCATTTATGTCTATGGTTCATCCTGAGTTAATTTTTGTGAAGGATGTAAGGTCTATGTCTAGTTTCGATTCACTTTTTTTGTACATGAATATCCAGTTGTCCTAGCACTATCTGTCCTATTTAAAATTGAACTATATGTTTAAAAGGCTGTTTAATTCATTCTGTAATTTCAAGATATTTTATAGAGATTTTTCAATTATCTTTTCTATCATCTATCACCTATAAATTTTTGTTGAAATAAGTAAATCACGTGGCTGAGGAAGTATACTGAAAGTTGAGTCTGTTAGGAAAACAAGAGAGATGAATTAGTAAGTTCAGCAGTTTGCTGGTTTTCTATATAATTTGATTTCAAGATCTCATCAGTATGTATTTTGTTCTACATGAAACCACAAATATGTTGTGGTATTACTCAACCTTAGCCATGGGCATGATTTTCCTGGGTCAGATCCAAGGCCAACCTCCATGGTGAGTTCAGATCCTGTTTGTGGCTGATCTGAGGCAGGTTGCAAGGGTGGTATGGGGTCAGGAAGTGGTGGCCATTCAGCCCACAGAAGAGGCAGATGCAAAATAAAAGACCTCCCATGCTGTTATAAGGAGAGATTGTTCACTGTTAAAAGTTACTTTTCAAAAATACCATAGAGCCATGACTCTTTTAAAGATGGAAAAGTGAGCATGTGTTAAATATTTTATTTAACTCATAGTGAGGGAACCACCCTGATATTATAACTAGTTCAAAGGAGAGATCACAAAAGTACCAATTTATGTGAAATAAAGGAATGTAGAAATGAATGTGCGTGGGGAGACACCGCCAGCCTCCTCCAAGTCAGGGAGGGAAGTCAAATGAACCTTTCCTGGATAGGACAAAACTTCGCATGCCTGCACACATAAGGTTCATTTCTCTCAGTTACCTCTAATTTTCAGAGTTGGAAAAGAGCTTCCGTAGAATTCTAGTAAGATGCCCTGGAAGTGTGGGCTATAGGCAGTGCATAGTTGTCCATTGAACCATGAATTTTCCCTGCACCATCAAGTCTGAGACAGATCCTTTGTCTTGGGATAGTTTGTCAATCCAGAAAATGAGTGTAATTTACCAAAAAGGTTAGCTTCTTCCAGCTTTGAGATTCTAAGTTTCTGAAGTATCACTGATTCACAAACCCACTGTAAGTAAAATGGAGAAGGGAAAGAGAACACTGCACCAGCTCCATTTCCCCCTGCTGGCTCTGCCTGCTAGGACTCGTGCCCACAGGCTCATCCACACACATCAGTATTTATGAAATGTTTTGGACCACAGCATATAGTAAGTGGATTTTACATCGTAACAAAGTGCAAGCACATACACATACAAAACCAAAACAAAGGTTTTACTAAAACAAATCCCACCTTTATTATGCAGAATACCCTCTTGTATTTTCTTTTTCATTCCGTTCCTTTTATAACATGCTGGTTGTGACTCACTAAATGAATGTTAAAACCCACTAATAAAGTAGTTTTCAACATTGCACGTTATACTCACTCAAAGAGCTTTCAGAAATACTGATGCTTGGGTAGCATTCCCAAAGACCCTGATATAAATGGGCTGGCTTGTGGCCCGGGCATCTGTGTTATTAAAATTCCCTCTGGTGATTGGATGTATGGCCAAGGTTGAAAGTTACCTCCCCCAGCAAAGCCACGACTTTCTAGCCCTTTGCTGTGTACACATGGCCTGCATTCTGTGCCTAATCAGAGTGGGCTGTGGTCATCAGATGATCAAACCTTGTTAATAGAATGAAATAATCATGTTGCTTACAGAGCAAAGGGAACCTGTTTCTTAATATGGTCTGTATGGAATAATACTAATTATCAGAATTTTAGGCATCTAAAAGCAACAAAACAAAACTACTCATTATTTCCTTCAAAATTGAAGAATTAATTATTTTTAAAAGATTTATTTATTTATTT
>NW_024426885.1:80158346-80168512 GCF_017311325.1 Ursus maritimus | reverse complement strand
GGGAAAGAGAGAGAGCACGAGAGCCAGAGGGGCAGCGGGGGAGGAGAGAGAATCTCAAGCAGACTCCCTGCTGAGCACAGAGCCCAACATGGGGCTCAATCCCACAACCCTGAGATGAAGACCTGAGCTGAAATCAAGAGTTGGAGGCTTAACTGACTGCACCACACAGGCGTCCCAGAGAGTTAATTATTTTTTTAAAGACAACCCTCTTACACCTGCAACTTCTGTGACCCATTGAATACTGAAATCATGTCCTATTTGCCTTCCTAAATATCCCGGGTCTATGTCATGATTAGGATCCTCAAATTTGCATCCAGCTTGGGATTTCATTCTTTGGGACTTTCAGGCAAACACTTAACCTCCTCTTGTGTCAGTTTGTCATAAGAAAATCCATTTTAATCGTTTCTGCCTCATTGCTTTCATGGGATTGTTGGATAAGACTTTTAAAGTGTAACAAGACATAAAACTGGTACCAGGACAGTTGACCCTCTCAGGAGCTTCCTCGTATAATTTCACACATCCAGATAGTGCACTTTTATGGAACGTTGGCTTTGCTTCAGGCACTGTTTTAGGAACTGGGACACCAAGGTAAATGGGACACCTCCTTACTGCCATGTTGCTCACAGATGGGACAGCAGATGGGAGAACAGTGGCAATACAAGATGGTACAAGAGAGTCTTGTTTCTGACCCCTCAGAGCTAAGGGGAAGTGGCCCGAGTTCCCCTGGGAGCATCAGTGAAGTTTCCTAGGGAAGCCCCCTTCGAGGTGGTGGACACTGATCTGATCACACGCACTGAGTTGAAGACATGTCTGAGTCTCAGAGCTGAGCTGCAGCCAGTATGATTTTCTTTCTTATTCTCTATATCTGGTGGCAGGGATTTTTTTCCCAGCCACTGTGTTTTCATCAGAACCACAGCGCAGTTCCAAACCACAATCTTGTCCTTTCATCTTTTTTATATTGCATTTTCAAGTTTTTTTTTTTTTTAATTTAAGTATAGTCGCCACACACTGTTCCATTAGTTTCAGGGGCACACCAGAGTGATTCAACCTCTCTATACTTCGAATCTCTTCATCTTAGATGCTCTAAACAAACCAGAAATGCCTTTCCTGGCAGGGATGATGACTTTAAAGTAGAGGAATAGGGTGTGTGATCAAATGCCCCTTCTTGTGAGGCTGTTTAATTCCAGATGTTGTCTTTTGGATTTTTGCCCACTCTAGGAGTAGGGTTAAATTAAGCCAGCTGTGCTTCCCCGTAATAAAAGTTGACCAGATTAAGTATGGACAGACCAAATAGTAATACAACTTGTCTAGACAAGACTTTTGTTTAAAGATTTGAGCTGTGGCAGAAACAATTTTTTTTTTAAAGAGCCCAGCCCAGGGCTTGAACTCACCACACTGAGATCAAGACCTGAGCTGAGATCAAGAGTCAGATGCTTAACTGACTGAGCCACTCAGGCGCTCCAGAGACAATTTTTAATTATCCACAGAATGTAGCTTAATTCTCCTCAGAATACCTGTATTAGGCATGAGGTTGGTTTCAGAAAACTCATCGTTTCGATATTGATTTGAGATTGGGATCCAGGGGTTGTCATTTGGCCAGAGGCCTCAACTATAACTAAATCTTACCACGTAACGGAGATTGAATTACAGCTGAGGACCCAAGGACAAGAAAAGGCAAAATAACACCTTTATTGTGAATCTTATTTATATAAAGGATGTGCAGCATGCAATTTACAAAAAAAGAAAAAAGCACCCAACAAAATATGCGGTCCCCTTTACTGCAAATTCCATATAACCAACTAGTTCTCAAAGAATGCCGTCACTGGGTATTTACCCCAAAGATACAGACGTAGTGAAGAGAAGGGCCATATGCACCCCAATGTTCATAGCAGCATTGTCCACAATAGCTAAATCGTGGAAGGAACCGAGATGCCCTTCAACAGACGAATGGATAAAGAAGATGTGGTCCACATATACAACGGAATATTACTCAGCCATCAGAAAGAACAAGTTCTCAACATTTGCTGCAACATGGACGGCACTGGAGGAGGTAATGCTAAGTGAAATAAGTCAAGCAGAGAAAGACAATTATCATATGGTTTCACTCATTTATGGAAAATAAGAAATAGCAGGGATATCAGTAGGAGAAGGAAGGAAAGAATGAAGGGGGGGTAAACAGAAGGGAGAATGAACCACGAGAGACCGTGAACTCTGGGAAACAAACTGAGGGTTTCGGGGTGGGGGTGGGGGAATGGGATAGGCTAATGATGGGTATTAAGGAGGGCACATATTGCATGGAGCACTGGGTGTTATATGCAAATAATGAATCATGGAACACTACATAAAAAACTAAGAATGTACTGCATGGTGACTAACATAACATAAAAAAAAATCTAAAAAAAAGTATGAACTTAAAAAAAAAAAAAGAATGCCTTCACTGATTTTGGCCAGCCTCTTGTGTCGCTCTTCAATCTGCAGTTACAATGACAAAGGAATGTAGTTCCCATGGGAATGCTTGCTGACATTTTCATATACATTAATGAGTAAGTTGAAAGCGAAACAACAAAGATATATTGGAACCTCACTCAGCTGTCAGTCACATGAGTGACACTGCTGAATTGGCTAATGGTTTTAGAATCCTAGAAGGATGATTTTTGAGTTTTGGTATTACAACGGTTGTGACACACTTTTAAATTTAATCTGTGTGCTAACATTTCCCCATTGGTTTCCTTAAGTCTAGACGAAGGGTTGCCAGATTACAACCAAATCTATCCTGCTTCTCCAATACACTTTGGTTTCATACAAAAATAAAATGGCTTACTGGAATACAGCATACTGGTAGATTTATTTCCATGCAGTGTATGGCTGCTTTTCAGCAACAGCAAGAGCTGAGCTGTTGTCATAAGGATGGTCTGAAGTTTCAGATATTTATAATCTGCTCTTTACAGAAAAAGTTTACCGACCTTTGGTCTAGACGATCAACAACACAACAAATTATACTCTGCTACGTAGCACTTGCCAGTTTCCATGTTGCAAATGCTCCATGGCTTATTTCAAGCTAACAACATAACATGGCTGAACGGTGAAGCTGGAGAGAGATACACAGTCGCACACAATTATATAATCTTGACAGTAGACTGTTGAAATTAACATAAAGAATCTCAAGGCCACGGATAATAGTAAAATGTGGCAAAATAATTAGGAAAGCGATAAGTTTTAAGTATTTGTTATTTTTTTCAATATATTTAATTTTAAGTTTACATAATTTGCTTTACTCAGGTTTAATGGCTGACTCTACAGAATTCCTGAACATTTTATAATGGGCCCTCGGGACCTGGTATGAGAGGGTTTGGGCACACCCTTGTGCAGAAGGGAGAGGTGCCTACTGCGGTGGGAATGTTCTACACTTATATGCCAGTGACGAGGAAAGATTTCCAAAGGGGGAAGGTGGAATTGTAGAACAGGGATCCTTAAAGAATGAGCAGAAGTTTGACTGGATACATCATTTGTATAAATATTTACTGAGAACCTGCAGGTGTTAGCTTAGAGCTGGAACTACGGAGATGAGTAAGACACAAGCCTTGTCCCTGGAGTTCACAATGGATGGAAGAGGTACTCCTTCCTTTCCTCCTTCCTTCCTTCCTTCCTTCCTTCCTTCCTTCCTTCCTTCCTTCCTTCCTTCCTTCCTTCCTACCTTCCATCAGTAATTTCTAGCTCTCCTACTGTGAGGCCCATGCCACAGATTTAATAGTCAATGAGGTATCACCAACTAGTAATTATGATGCAGAGTGGTAAATGCCACAACAGAGGTACGGGGAAAAGTGTTGTGAGAACATAGAGGAGGAAGGGATTAACCCTATCTGGGGTTAGGCTCCTTTAGGGTACATTCCATATTTGCATAACACCGTTTCCTTCCAAACTCATTGTCTCACTGCCACTGAAGATGCCATGGGTGTCTTGCTTAGTCTTGGACTAAATGTTATTTTGCTGTCCTTCGTGACTGGTTTGCATTATATATTTGTGAAAAGAAGGATCGAGTCAGCTCCAGTTACTACCATGAAAGCATTTAGAAATGTCATTACTTCTCATTGCCATGGAATAAATCAGTGGACATTTTCTCCATCCGTGTGACCAAAGTAACAACTTTACATTGATAACTTCAGAAGGAAATAAAGGGGGGGGGGGAAGGAATGGGGAAGAAGAAGTGGAATTAAGCTCTCAGTAGGTTTGTTAGCATGATCTAATTCCTTCCTGTGGTCATTCACTTTACGTATGTCTGTACCACTTCCTAAAGTGTCAGCATACTTCAATTTTCCATTCACTGGGGATTCTGTCCTTTCCAGGTTATTCATGCCTGCAAATTCCCAAGCAGTAGACCCATCTGAGTTGCCTGTGGTGAGGGATGGAGGAAAAGGTGTTTGTCCTTGAGCCACAGTGTTCTTTTCTCTGCTAGTACTTCCAGTTGACGTGTGCATCAGAAACACAAGAGATGTGGGGCGCCTGGGTGGCTCAGTTGGTTAAGCATCTGACTTTGGCTCAGGTCCTGTTCTCAGGGTCCTGGGTTTGAATCCCTCATCAAGCTCCATGCTCAGTGGGAAGTCTGCTTCTCCCTCTTCTTCTCCCTCTGCTCCTTCCCTGCTCATGCTCTCTCTCTCAAATAAATGAAATCTTAAAAAAAAAAAAAGTAACATGAGGATATGTACCAAGAGCAGTCACCGTCAGGAACGTGGCCTGTTAAATACTCCTGCTTACCACCTTTACATGGGCATCAATATAAAAAAGCCGACAGTGATTTACTGAATCAAGGGCTAGGATTACGTCATAGTACCACAGGGGGTAGGCAGAATAATCATCCTCCAAAAGTGCCTACCTCCTCTCCCCAGAACCTATAAATATGTTACCTTTCATGGAGAGAGGGACTCCCAGATGTGATAAAGTTAAGAAAGGATCTTAGCATAGGGATAGTATTCTGGATTATCCCGGTGAGCCCGGTGTAATCACGAAAGTCTTTAAACGATAGAACAGAGAGACAGGAGGTTCAGAGAAGGAGATGGAAGGATGAATGCAGAGGTTGGGATGGCGTGGCTGCTGGTTTGAAAGACAGAAGAAAGGGCAACAGGCCAAGGAATATAGGTTGCCCCAAGAATCTGGAAAAGACAAAGAAATAGACTCCTTCCTGCAACCTTCAGAAAGGACAGAGCCCTGCCTAAACTTTCGTTTTAGCTCAGTATGACTCATTTTGGATAACTAATTTCTAGAGCTGTAAGATAATAAATATTTGTGTTTTTATGTCACCAAGTTTGCTGTCATTTGTTACAGCTGCCATGGGAAAGTAATGTATCACACCTTTGTCCTCCCCAGTGAATGATAATGACTTATTGCTGCCTGACCCCTCAAGTCCCCATCCCTCTGCCTTGTCTTCCAGGGACCCTGTCATCTGAACCTACATCTCTGTAAGAACCTGAGCACCACTGATTTCTTCTAGTCAAATTGGTGCTGTCTCTGTCCCTCTAAACCCCCCAGAACACGATATGTGAAAACATACACACACACACACCCCATTCCAGAATAGTCCATTTCCTTCTGTCCACATATCCACATAACCAAATTCTACAAGCTCTTCCAGCCTCACAGTCCTTGGATACTTGATAACAAAATGTATATGAGAGGGATAAGACACATGTCTTATTTTCCTCTTGCAACTCCTTTGCTACAGAGCTAGATAAATAATCACACTCAAAAAGCACTTGTTGCCTTAATCATGCTGAACCTGTGGAACTCTCAGACTTTGGTAAGGAGTTCCTTGTTGAACCTCGGATCCCACTAAACTGTTACAATTTCCAGTGTTAGAAAACAAAGTCCTGTAGTTTTCTAAATGTATAGGGTCATGAGACTAAGTGAATGGTTTCTAAAGGACCTAGATTTTTGCCTCTGATTCTGAGTGTTTATTCAGGCTGAGTTTCTGGCTAATAATAGACCTAGACCCAACGTGGCCATGGTGTTGCTTGATAACACGGAAGTCCAAAGTCATGCACTAATTCTGTTATAGACCATGCTACCAAAAATACTTGTTCTCTGTTCTGTCTGAATTGATTGCATCAGCCTTGTTCTCTCCCTAAAATTGACCGGTGATCCTTGTCTGGTTTAGTGTTGCAAAATAGCACCAACTAGTTTTGTTTCTGTAAGTAGAGATTTCCTTTTTGGGAATGGTGTCCTGAATATACTGGCACAACTGGTGTTTCTCTCTCTGTCTTCCATGAAAGTCAAGTATTTGTGTTCTTTATTTATGTCCTTTGAACTCCAGAGTGTCCTTTGAAATCCAACATTTGCAGATGGGAGGCATGGACCTAAGAAGTGAACCCTATGTTAGCACTTGTTTTTCAACAGAGTGAAAATAAATGAAGTGTAGTCTAATAGCAACACTCTCCCTGCTGACTACCCCAAAATTATCACAGTAACCACTTCCTGCATGTGATTTACAGAGCCACTTTGCTCAGCTTCAACGGGCACCATTTAGGACCCTATGGCGTCTTAAAGCAGAAATGATTGCAGAAATTTGCCTCTTATGATGGGACAAAACGCTCCAGGTCTGGCCTGATTAGATCAGTCATCTTCCCAAAGCATATACAAGGGAAGCCAGATTTTAATTAATTAAAATAATTCTGGCGTCTTTAGAAGGCACCAGATGTGGCTGTTCATTCAAAACAATTCCGGTGTTTAGAAAAAGGGGGAGGGAAGCAGGTGACATGATGAGCAGTCCAAACATAGCGAGATGGAATGGATCAAAGGCATCTCGTTTAGTCACCAGTAGGGAGACTGCTCTCAGGGACAGTAGAGTGGACGTGTCCTTGTCATTGGATCTGAGGGTGGAAGGAAGGGACAAGTGGGCATTCCAGAGTCTGCAAGGAATGAAGTCTCTTGCTTATAAGTGACAGAAATTCAGTTCAAACAGGGTTCAAGAAAAACAATTTCTTAAAGATTTACTGGGTATATTAGTCTGAAAAAAATCAAGGGTAGGACTGATCAGACGTGCCTGAATAGAGATACTCAAAGGATGTCGCTGAAAGGTATCTCTCCCTCTCAACTCTGTTTTCTTACTTGTTGGGCTTCATTCTCAAGTCCGCTCTCTCATCAGGCTGACGAAATGGTTGCTCATGGAAAAATCCTTGCCCTGTTTCCTGTCTTCGCAGTTCAGGAACCCTTGTGGAAAGAGAGCGTCTCTTTATCGAAAGTTCCAGTGATGTTTTAAGATTGAGTCTCACTGATGAGTGTGGGTCGTGTGTCCATGTCTGAACCAATCACTGTCTCCGGGAAGTGAAAGAAGTTTATTTCATTTCTCATCACTCTCCATGCTGAGTTATCCAGGATCCTAGCTGAGGCCGATCGAGGGTGGAAAGCAGGCCACGCCATCGGGCCTGGGGCTGCTGAGAGAGAACAGAGGTTCAGTGGGGCCATGGCAGTATCTGGCTCAGTTTTTCCCAAATCTGTGTTCATTTCTAGATACACATCCTAGTGACAGTTTTCAATGTACTGAACAGCTGGGCATGTCCATGTGACTGAGTTTTAGCCCATGGAATGTGAAAATATGTATTGGTTATAAGTCCATCAAAACCTCCCAGAACCAACTTTGGAGACCATGAACAGAAGATGGTGGGGACACAAGATGGAAAGAGTCTGGGTCCCTTAATCTTTACCACTTGGAAGAAAGCTACCCATCAAGCAGGACCACTCAGTGCGGATAGTCTTTTTTTGTTGTTGTTTTTCAAATTCTCTGCTTTTTAAATTGAGATATAACTGACCTATTTGTAATTACATTAGTTTCAGGAATATGACGTAAGGATGAGATGTTCGTAGATATTGCAAAATGGTCACCATGATGAGTCTAGTTAACACCATCACCACAAAGAGTTGCACGGTTTTATTCTTGTGATGAGGAGCTCTTAAGATTTACTCTCTTAGCAAATTTAAGATATAGAATGCTGTATTAATAAACTACAGTTACGATGCTGTCATTACAGCCTCAGGATTTATATATTTCGTAATTGCAATTTTGAACCTTTTGACCACCTTTCCCCATTTCACCCACCCCCACTCCCCACCTCTGGCAACCACCAATCTGTTCTTATTAACAATGAGTTCATTTTGTTTGTTTGCTTGCTTGCTTTTCAGATCCCACATGTAAGTAAAAGCATACGGTATTTGTTTTCCTCTGTCTGACGTTTTCACTTAGCATAATGCTCTCAATGTCCATCCACATTGTCACAGATGGCAAGATTTCTTTCCTTCTTATTGCTGAATAATATTCCACTGTGTGTATGTGTGTGTGTGTGTGTGTGTGTGTGTGTATAAACATATATATATAATCGCATACTTATATATCTTTCACTGGACACTGCCTATATATATATATGTATTTGCACATATACATATCCTTCAGTGGACACTTAAGTTACTCCCATGTCTGGGCTATTATAAATAATGCTGTAGTGAGTGCAAGGGGTGTTTATATCTTTTAGAGTTATTGTTTTTGTGTCCTTTGGGTAAATACCCAAAAGTGGAATTCCTGGATCATGTAGTAGCTCTTTTTTTAATTTTTTGAGGAAACTTTGTACTGCTTTCCGCAGTGGCTGCACCAGTTTGCATTCGCACCAATGGTGAATGAGCATTCCCTTTTTTCCATATCCGCCAACACTTGTTATTTCTTGTCATTTTGATAATAGCCAATCCGACAGGTATAAGGTGACATCTCACTGTGGTTTGGATTTGTATTTCCTTGATGATGAGTAATGTCAAGCACTTTTCACTTCCTTTTGTCCACTTGTAGGCCTTCTTTGGAAGAATGTCTATTTAGATCCCCTGCCCATTTTTAAACAGATGGTTTGGGGTTTTTTTGGTGTTGAGTGGTGTGAGTTCTTTATACATTTTGGATATTAACCTTTTATCAGAAACATCATTTGCAAATATTTTCCCCATTTGGTTGCCTTTTCATTTTGTTGATGGGGTTTTCTTTGCTGTGCAGAAGCTTTTTAGTTGGATGCAGTCCCGTGTGTTTATTTTTGCTTTTGTTGCCTTTGCTTTTGGTATCAAATCCAAAAAAAATCATCACAAAGACTGATGTCGAGGAGGTAACTGCCCATGATTTATTTTAGGAGTTTTATGGTTTCAGTTCTTATATTCAAGTCTCTAATCCATTATGAGTTAATTTTTGTGTATGATGTAAGGGGTCTAGTTTCATTCTTTTGCATGTGGCTGTCCAGTTTTCCCAACAGCATTTATTAAAGAGACTGTCCTCTCCTCATTGTATATTCTTGGCTCTTTTGTCATAAATTAATTGACCATATGTGCCTGAGATTTTTTTTCTTGGCTCTCGATTCTGTTTCATTGATCTATGCATCTGTTTTTATGCCAACACCACACTGTTTTGATTACTACAGCTTTCTAATATGATTTGAAATCAGGAAGCATGATGCCTCCAGCTTTGTTCTTCTATTTTTTTAGGATTTTAAAAAATTTATTTGAGAGAGAGAGCACACAAGTGATGGGGAGGAGGACCAGTCTCCCCGCTGAACAGGGAGTCTGATCCTAGGACCCTGAGATCATGACCTGAGCCAAAGGCAGACCCTTAACTAACTGAGCCACCAGGCACCCCCTTGTGCTTCTTTCTTAAGATCCCTTTGGCTATTCAGGGTCTTTTGTGGTTCCCCACAAATTTTAGGGTTGTTCCATTTCTGTGAAAAATGCCATTGGTATTTTGATAAGAATTGCACTGAATCTATAGATTGCTTTAGGTAGTATGGGCATTTTAATAATATCAATTCTTATAATCTATGAGCATGGACTATCTTTTCATTTATTTCTGTCTTCTTCACTTTCTTTCATCAATATCTTACAGTTTTCAGTGTGTTTGATTTTAAATATTCTAGCAAAAAAAGTTGGATGGAGGATTAGATAAAGCATCACAAAGTTGAGACATTTTGGATCTTGCTGATGGGTACATAAAGGTTCATTTTACTACGGACAATCTCTGAACTTTTCTATGATGAAAACATTTTCTGTGATAAAAAATGTTTTTAGAAAGGTCTTCTACCATTAACTGCCCCTTTCTGAAGTTTTACTTTCTCAGAGCTTTCTGTTAGATTTTCTTTTCTTTTCTTTTCTTTTCTTTT
>NW_024426885.1:80121774-80158333 GCF_017311325.1 Ursus maritimus | reverse complement strand
TTCTTTTCTTTTCTTTTCTTTTCTTTTCTTTTTCTTCTTCTTTCTTTCTTTCTTTCTTTCTTTCTTTCTTTCTTTCTTTCTTTCTTTCTTTCTTTCTATCCGTCTATATTTTCTGCCTGGCAGATTTCCAACTTACCCACAGGTCCTGCTGTCAGTTCCACCCTTCCCTGGCTTATCCTAAGTTTCTCAGCTTGTCTCTCTGTTTTCAATCTGCATAATTTCTTTTCTGTAGCCAGGAAAATTTTTTCTAGGATGCAAATAATATCACACATGCATCTATTTCATCAGAAATATCGATCTGGACATATGATCACAGTCACATTGAATTCATAGGTTTAGGCTTAATTTTCCATCCCCCAAATCACATTATAAGGCAATGTGTGCCAGCTCCTGGAATCCATAGTCTTGCTAATTATTGTATTTGATGTGGCTGTTTCCAGCTTTCTGGACACTAATGTTTTCTTTGGATATAGACTTTGTTTGGATCCCAGGAATTCTCTTATTCCTGAGTGCTACACTTCTCAAACCAAAATTCATCCCAGATTCTTAATGCTTTTTTCTGACTCATTTTCCTTTTCCTCTGACTTCAGATATTTGAGCTCCTTTGCCCTTTACCCCCATTGTTCTCTATTCTTCGAGGATCATTAAAATTATTTCCTTTTAGTCTTGACATGACTTTTATTCCCAAGTCCAGAAACTTTCAAATTATTCTATTATGCTACTCTGTGTGGGGTTAGCAATATGTTTACTTATCTGCCTTCCCCATTAAACAAACCAATGTCCTTGAGGTCAGGAGACAGGCTTTCATCTCCCTATCTCTAGGGCCCTGTCACACTTCCTGACACAGAGGAGGAAGAGTTAATTGAATGAATACCTTCCATAAATATTCAGACACAGTCAGCACAGATCTACTTGCTAGAATTCTAAAAACTTGGAGAAATACATTTAGTGAAAAAAGTAATGAAATCTTTTTTTAAAAGATTTATTTATTAAAGATTTATGTATTTGAGAGGGAGTGTGTGTGTGTGTGTGTGTGTGTGTGTGAGAGAGAGAGAGAGAGAGCAGGGGGAGGAGCAGAGGCGGAGGGAGAGAGAGAATCTCGAGCGGACTCCTCATTGAGCAGAGCCCAATGTGGGGCTCAAGCCCACGACCCTGAGAGCATGAGCCGAGCTGAAAAGAGTCAGACACTTAGCCGACTGAGCCACCTAGACGTCCCTATGAAATCTTAATATGGGCACATTAGGGTTCAGTTCAGCCCTGGTACTTATTTGCCAGAATGCCTTTGTTTGCATTAACCCTTAACAGCTGGAGCGTTATTCTGACAGCTCCTCTCCAAACATCATTCGTTTCTTCAATGCTCAGCTCGAGTGCTCCTCGGTTCTTCCTGAATCACCCCAACTATGGGTGATCTCTCTCCCTTCTTTGAACTCCCATTGCTCCTTGTACTGCTTTTGTGATAATTTGCCATATATCAATGAATCTAACGTACTGTCCCAGATTCCTGCCATCAGGAACTCATGTTATTATGAACTCAAGATTGTAAACTCCTGGTGTAGCGCACAGACCTACTTAGTTTACTTTTGTGTCCTGTGTCTGGCCAAACACAGAGCTCTGATCTAGGGTAGTGCTGACCAGATCCTTGCTGAATAAAGAGTATCTAGCCATGCGTTCTGCTGCCCAGCCGCAGCTCAGAGAGCTCCATCTTATCACACGGCTTCCAAATGACAATCAGGGCTGAATTTGAGGAACGCTTCAGTTTATCCTTATCCTCTCATCTTGTGAAGATAATGATGTGTGTCGCATAGGGTGTCTCACCCCTTGAAACATCTATTTTACTGTCTCAGGGTGGACTTCCGTCAGAGTCCATTGGAGATCCAGGAACCGAAGTTTCACACTCCAATTTGGAAATGTAGACGACGTCTACCTAATGCTGGGCAGTCTAACCGAAGCCTGAGTGTCTGACGGGCAGCTGATTGTCTTCGAGTATGCCTTACTGGTTGAGTTTTCTAATGTTCATGCCAGCATTTTGGTGTAGACAGACCCAATGTATGCTCTTCCTCTCCCATGAAGCTGACTTTCCCCTAGCTACTGCGAGCTAGAAAGGTAGCTTGGGAATGGGAGACGCTGTAAATAGATTAAGAGCACACATTCTGGAGCTAGACAGATTCAGGTTCAAAATTCTGCTCTACCGTTTACTCGCTGTGTGACTGCGGGCAGATTACACAAATCTACATGCTTCAGTTTTCGTCTTTCTAAAGCAGAAATAACCTGGTACTAGCTTCATGGAGTTTTGGTGAGGATTTGATGAGACCGTTTCTGTAAAGAGCACTGTGTGCAAATGCAATAATTATTTACCATTCTCTAAGTCAACTTTAGGTAGGGCAGGGGGTTAAGAATGAAAGTTTACAGAACGTCTCTCACATTCCAGCCTCCGCACCAGGCAGATGCCTAGATTCCTTCATTTGAATTTTTGTTTTCATTTCCTACAGGTTTTCATAATAGTCATCCTCCTTGGGAATGTAAAAATTCTCTGCCATTGAAATGACATTTTCTGGACAAAAGTGATCTCCTTCCTTAAAGGCTGTGTCCCTTTAGTATCCTCCACTTACTTCCTGCTTGAGAATTCTAATTTCAAATTAAGAAATTAAATTTAAATTGGAATACGTTGGCACTGACATCAAAAGATTCTTTTTCACTTTCTAGAACTGTATGTAATACATGAAAGAGAATTCTCTCTTAGGAAAAAGGCACATGACTCAGAGGCAGTTTCCCTTTTGAATTTCAGTTTCCCTCTCATGTGTATGATATTGATTCACTTATGTTAAGAAATATGTTTTTCTTAAAAGTTTCAAAGTTTTACATTTTGGGGGGTTTTAAAAATTTGACACACTTTGTCCAGGACCAGTGGACGACCTACCATACTAGAGATGAGCTCATGGCAGGAAAAGGAACTAACGGAAACAAAGCATGACTCTTTTTTACAGGAAAGAGAGGGTAGTCATGAGGCTGCTAATTGTTCCAAGCAGTTAGGTGTGGAAAGGCAGAAGGGAAATAGGAGCATACTGTCCTAATCTGATAAACAACCCACTGTATCAATGTACCAAATGCAAGCCTTTGCATGGGATCTTTAATGATGGTAACTAGCCTACGTGAACCAATGTGTGAATGTGTGTGCATGTGTTGGAAATAAAATAAAACTTTTCTTTTGGGAAAACCACAGTGACTTCCATTCAGTGACTTTGACATTAATATTTTATAAATGATTTTCAGTTCAGAAAAACAAAGAAGCACCAACAAAAACAATTATTGGGCATGATTTTATGGCAGGCACTGCACAAGGTTGAAGATACAAAGTTTAATAAGACGTGAAAGCTTGCAATCTGGGGTATGAGGGTCACTTTCCCCCAAATTTATTGTGATAATTGTTTTCATTAGACACAAAGATTTATATCCTAGAGATATACACAAAATATTCCATGACAACAGGGAAATCATCCCGGGGAAAGGACTCTAAGTTCCTCAATGACAGAAAAGGTGTGGTATTAATCTCTGTATCCTAAAGCTCCCAACTCTTGATTTTGGCTCGGGTCATGATCTCAGGATCATGAGATTGAGCCCCACATTGGGCTCCACACTCAGTGTGGAGTCTGCTTGAGATCCTCTCTCCTTCTCTCTTTGCCCCTCCCCATTCACTCTTTCTCAAATAAATAAATCTTAAAAAAAAAGAAAGAAATGATTCTTGAAGTGAAGTCAACATTGGCAGTGAAGAAGGAGTAATTAGAGATTTAGATGCAAGAGATTAAGGTTAAAGTAAGATTTGGGTGAATCCTTCCACTTGGCATTCTTCCTCATGAGATATATGTTGGCAAAGTTGAATAAAGTGTTACCATATTAATTGATTGATAAGCATCTTCTCAACAGTTCTGTGACTATATGTTTTAAGCTCTATTTTAAAGAATAGGAGGGGAACCTAGCTGGCTCAGTCAGTAGAGCATGCGACTCTTGATCTTGGGTTTGTGAGTTTGAGCCCCACGTTGAGTGTAGAGATTACTTAAAAATAAAATCTTTAAAGAAGAGAGAGAGAAAGAATAAGAAAATGAGTCCCAGAGAAGCGAATACCATGATTAATAAGATCAGACTTTCCATCACACCACACTCCTACAAATTTAATTTACTCTCCTTCCTGATTCCAAGTACCATGGAAGGCTTCCAGACCTTATATTAGAATCAACCTCTTGTTGCCCCAGACTATACAGATACTTGAACAGTTCGAGTAGAGCTAATTTAGGTTTTTACTTTTTAAATTTTTTAAAAGACTTTATTTATTTATTTATTTATTTAACAGAGAGAGAGAGAGAGACAGCCAGAGAGAAAGGGAACACAAGCAGGGGGAGTGGGAGAGGAAGAAGCAGGGAGCCCGAAGCAGGGCTCAATTTCAGGACCCCGGGATCATGCCCTGAGCTGAAGGCAGACACTTAATGACTGAACTACCCAGGCGCCCCTCAATTTAGGTTTTTAAAACTTGAGACATAATTGACACATAACCTTACCTTAGTTTCGGGTGTACAGCATAATGCCTTGATGATGCATACATTGTGAAATGATCACCAGAGTAGATCTAGTTAACATCCATCACTACACATAGATCCAGGGTTTTTCTCTTGTGATGAGAACTTTAAAAAATCCACTCTCCTAGTAACTTTCAAATATGCGATACCGTATAACTAACTGTAGTCGCCATGCTGTACGTTCCATCCCCGAGACTTATTTATTTTACAGCTGTACCTTCTGACCACCTTTCGTTTAGCTTTGCTTTCAGTTTCAATAAGATTGTATTTTTTTATTTCTTATTTTTAACTTTGAAACATTTAACCATAAACAGGAAATAACACAATATACACCCTCTTTCTGAGTTCGAACCCTCCTTCCCGAAATATATTCATTCATTGCTCTTTTAGCAAGTGTGTGTAAGTGGTAAACTCAGTCTTTGAGAGTGTTTATAGTCTTTCTTCACTCCGGTACAACAGTTTGGACAGGATTGAATCCTTGGATCCCATTTACTCGATCCTCTCAAAATGGAAGAGGCCTTGTGAGTGCCTTGAGTCACACAGCCTAGTGCATGAGGAAAGCATCTCAAAATATTGGGGTCAGAGTGCTTACTAAAGGAGGTATTTAAAATGAATTCATTAACCGCATTGTGTCCTTGCTCCTTTGAGTCATGTACCTAAAGCACCTGTTACGGACTTCTCGCTGATGTTTTCCTTATTTTCCCCAACTCTTATGTTACTGACTCATGGACATTCATAAGCTGAATGATTTGTTTTAGACCCAAACAGGCCCCTTACTTAGCGAAAGGTCAAAACAAAATTTCCAATGAAATCTTGTGAGAAGAGAGAATGGTGCGGCAGAAAGGACGCCAGACTTGGCCTGGTAGGGCACCTGTTTTGATATTTACAAGTCATGTCAACATCAGCAAGCCTTTTCCTCTCTCTGCACATGAGTTCCCAGAGCCGTGAAAGGAGCGATTATGCTAAATGATTCTGCACTAATGTTATATATTTCTAGATGGAAGTTAAAATCTAACAAATGCTAACTTCCACAGCAAGGAAGAACGATCGGCAAGCCCACAGATGATGGTTCTGTGTACACTTTTAGATCAGCGGGACCTTGGTGTCTGAGCTTACACAGATGAGAGAAGATGCATGGCATCCTTCTGCCGACACATCCATGAGCACAAGGGACATTGGTATGGCCCTTTCACCCCTCACCTCTCCTCTTTCATTTATACTCTCTAATTGCCATACAAAAGGGTCAAGAAACAATCAGGAGTCTGAGCTGCTCAAGGCCTAAGACCGAGGGGGCTTTTAGATTCTGTCTACTGTGTACAGCCAAGACTGGACCCAGCCCAGAAACACAAAAAATATGTCTTGGAGAAAATGGATGTGTGTAAATGTGAACTGAAAGAGCTCTCTTGCCAAGTTCTGAAACACTTCGGGATCAAGACTGTGTTGCTGTGGGATTCCACTGGAATGAGTGCTGTATAAGGTGGATGTGGGGAGGGGTGGGGATGGAAAAGCCATCTAGAGGGCATGGTTGCCTAAAGGAATTGGCAGAAATCTATAATGATGTTAGGATCAGCATGAAGCTTGATCAGACCTGTGCACATCTCTCTTTGTCTTTGCACCTGAGCTGGGAACTGCTGGCAGAGGTAGTGGTAGGTTACTGACTACACCACTAGCCGTGGGATATAGCCATGGTCATTCCATGTGGCTGACCCTACCACGGCCTACACTTCACTGGCTGTCTTGGCTTCCAAGGTCTCCAGCCTCAAGCACCAAGGGCTACATCTGAGTTTGTCAAGATAATAGCCAATATTAACCTTGGATGACAGTTCAACATATATAAGCAGCTTTTAAGACATCCTGAGTATTGAGGGGATAGGACAACTGTAAAGGTGTGGATTTCCTACAAATCACACCAGGAATGGGTGGGAGCATATCAATTTGGGCTGATAATGTAAATGTATTCTCATTTATTTAAATAAGCAGACCAAGCCTAGGATATAAGGGTTACACTTCTATGACCTACTTTAGTGATTTTTGGATCCACCCGCCAAACTACTGAGGTCAACTCTGTGTCCTTCTCAAATAGCTACATCTACAGATCCTAGAGTCTGAATGTAGATTATCGACACCATTATCACCACAGTCTTGCCCCCACCGTCAAACTCCATCCTTACCTTGCTGATTTGGCTAAGTCCAGGAGCCATGCAAAGGGGCTGGCCGGCCACATAAACATGGAGCCTATTGAAGTGCCCATGAGGGTAGATTCCCTCGGCCTTCTCTTTGGTTTTCCACACCCAAAGAAGAACAATAAGCACAGTTCTGTTAGTGTGATAGAGCATAAAGCTGCCCACCATAATCATTCTCCCCCCTTCCCCAGCAGTAGGATTGAAGCTGAACATAGCCCCACCCAGGAATGGTAAATTTCCCAACCTTTGCATATGCATGTGACCTGCTGAAGGACTGGGAATGGAATTAAGGGCCTATACCTTTTCTCCTCTACACTCTTTTCCACTTTCCACTCACAAGAACCCATTACACCAGCACCTTGACCATGAACAAGTTGGTAATATCCACTTAGGAGATGGAAGGAACCTGGTCTTTGGATGACAATTTGGGGCAGAGCCAAGCTTTCCTGTGAGAGAGATCAAGTCCATCTTCTTGGAAATATTACTGGGTCTTTCGGTAAGTTGCTTAGCTGTGCCCTAAATAATACAGTTACCTTTCATTACTGTTTCTAGGGGAAATTTCATCCTTACTTGAAGCTTCTGAATCTATTTGACTTTTTTGGTCTGTCTCCAGAGCCTCCAACCTCTTGGCTTTCATTTGTGCCATGATTTTGCTGCTACTTGCCTTTCTGTTCTTTTGTAAAGTTCTGACCTCAGCCAACAATAATTCATCCTCTTTTTTTTGAGAGAGAGAGAGAGAGAGTGCATGTGGGGGGGAGGGGCAGAAGGAGAGAATCTCAAGCAGACTCCATGCTCGGCACAGAGCCCTACGTGGGGCTCAATCCCACCACCCCGAGATCATGACCTGTGCCAAGACCAAGAGTCTGATACTCAACTGACGGAGCCCTCCAGGTGCCCCCAGTAATTCATCTTAAAATGTGAAATAAGCACTAATAATTTTACAGTTAAGGTAGAAATTGGATTGTTGTTCCTGACTGTGGAGACAATGAAAAACTCCGGCTGAAGCAGGCCAGGCTGTCCTGATTGGATGAAACAGAGCATTCACCACATTCGGTGTCCTTAGAATAGTAACAGCTTGGAAGTAAGTTTCCGTCACTGAGAGCCGACTGCCCACCATGCTACGATCTCATCTACAGCACACTTGATTCTTTACGAAGGTCAGAATTACTTAGTTTAATTAAAGTCTCATCTAGTTTCAAAATCACAACTAAATGCAGATTCATTTTCTCTGAGTTGGCATTACCCAAAAAATAGACTTACCAGGTATTGCTAAATTAAAATAAGCTTTATTGTCCTGTAGCCAAATACCAGATACTCTGCAGAGGGAAAGGAAGGATTTCGAGCCCTGGGAGTGTTGGGTCTGTCTCCTCTGGTCCAGAGAAGGACAGTGATTCTATCTGTAGGTTCTTCAGCCTTCAGAGCAATAGTATAGTCTAGACCCAGAGCAAAGACCACAGAACTCCCTTTTTTTTGGGACTAACTGGGTGTAGTTGTGGATCTTTCTAGAATACCTAGGCCTTTGAGTGCTAGGCCAAACAAACTCAAATAACACACCAGACCTCTCAAAGAATGTAACTGAAAATCATTCCCACTTTTGCTTAAAGTTACCATTTGTCCCTAAATGAAATCCCTGCATGATAACACACTATATTATCTCCCATTTAAGTTGAGGCCTGTAGGCTTAAAGTGATTTATCAGACACACTGGTGACCATCTGGCAATGAAATGAAGTTTTATTACAAGCCAGCAGTTGCTGGGAGGACCTAGGATCCATAAAATAGGATTTCTATAGGTTGATGGGAAACAGATGCTTACATGGTCTTAAAGAAGGACCCAAAAGATGATTAATTACAAAGGTAAAAATATACCTTTACAATGGAGAGCTCTGGGGAATCCCCCTTAGCACAACGTTCAAATTCAGCATTCCCAAAGGTGAGACCATCTGACATAACGTGACTTCTGAAATATGTAATTTTTCTGCCAAAAAATTTTAGCTCAAATGTAATTGTGAGGAACAGCCAGAGAAATTCAGAATGTGGGACATTCTGTAAGGAAGTTGATGTGGATTATTAAAAACAGCAACAAAAATCCAAGTCACGAAAAGAATAGCTTTAGACCAACTGTTTAGAATCAAGAGACGTGATAAATACGAAGTATGAACTCTGACTGAACCCTAAATTTAAAATACAAAGCAATACAGTTATAAATTTGGAGGGGAAGCAATTCTGGGTCAAAAAATGGAATATTAGAGGGGTGCCTGGGGGGCTCAGCTGGTTAAGTGTCTGCCTTCCGCTCACGTCATGATCTCAGGGTCCCGGAATTGAGCCCCGCCTCAGGCTCTCTGCTCAGCGGGGGTGCCTGCTTCTCCCTCTCCCTCTGCCCCTCCCACTTGCGTGCACATTCTCTCTCTCTCTTCTCTCTCTCTCAAATAAATAAAATCTTCAAAAAATAGAAACTTTGATGATATGAAATTAGCATTAATTTTCTTAGTGAGATTGTGGTTCTATAGGACAATGGCCTTATTCTTAGGGATGCATGTGTCAGCATTTTGACAGTAAACGGAATGGTATCTGAAACTCCCAAGCTGTCCAACAACAAAGACGTGTGCCGCGCACATGCGTATGTGTAGGGAGGAGGGATTAGAGAGGAGAGAGGAAGTGTGGCAAAATGTTAATGCTTGTTAAATCTAGGTAAAGTGCATACAGGAGTTCATCGTATTTTTGAATTTTTAAAAAATTAAAAGTTGGTGGAAACACGAAAGGATCTGGAAATTGATCCTACTTACTTTTTGCAAAGATTCGAGGACCCCCCCCAGAAGTATGCGGTCGCTCTGCCACCCACACTTCTGACTCCTTGCCTTTTGCCTCTGTAATGCCCTGGAGACTGAGCTCTTTCCTTCTGGCTCCCAAGACGTTTAGAACTTATCTTCTGCTGACACAAATGTTTGCACACCCAGTTCCTGGAGAGAACGGAGGAAGGATGCCTAAGAAAGAGGGCAGTTTGCTTGTGAAAATATGTTACCAGAAAGTGAACGGAGGCATCTGGCAAGTGAGTTTGAACCTAAAAGACCAGCTTTAACAAAGAGGTCGAGGAGGTGAATTCCTGGTCTCTTCTTTCCAAACATTTTCTCCTGCCATTTTAGCATTCCCTCAGCCAATGTTCTCATTTCATGGATTTTTATTTCTCTGCACTTTCCCTGAGCCCCCACCATGCCCCAGGCAGCACACTGGCTTTCTTTTTTTTTTTTTTAAAGATTTTATTTATTTATTCTACAGAGATAGAGACAGCCAGCAAGAGAGGGAACACAAGCAGGGGGAGTGGGAGAGGAAGAAGCAGGCTCATAGCGGAAGAGCCTGATGTGGGGCTCGATCCCATAACGCCAGGATCACGCCCTGAGCCGAAGGCAGGCGCTTAACCGCTGTGCCACCCAGGCGCCCCGCAGCACACTGGCTTTCTGGGAATAAATGAGATGACCCATGTCCTCAAGCCATAACCTTACCTGTTCTGAGTTTCCCATCACACTGAGTGAAAGAGATAAGGTAAAACTTCTTGAGTTGACCCCCTGAGGTCAGGTGGAGTTCTAAGGAGTAAATCCAGTGGCATCATTGGAGGTATTGGTGTGGGGTGGGGGATGGAGGCTGACTTAGAGCAGGGCCCAGAGAGATTTCTCCTCACACAGTGGCCACTGTTCCGTCTGCTCCTGGGTTAAAATCAAGACAAGAACACCAGGCCAAGATAACAGAACCCAGTGTTCTGATACTGAGATAAGGAAGAGACCAGAAGCTCTGGGAAGAAGGGTGTCCCTTTGGAGAAGAGAAGAAAGTTCCATATAAAGCAAAGTCTTTGGACCAAAAGACCAGGTGAGTGGTTCCAGGCCTGCCATGAGGGTGGCCATGATTTCCAAGGCCCGTTGTCAGGGAAGTCAGTGAGCCAAATTCCCAAGGTGTCCTTGTCTTCTATGAAATGAAGCAGAATAAGAGGGCAGCCAGACTTAAACTGTTAGTAACCTTGAGGGAGACAGTGTTTATATGAGTCATGTGGACACGAGCCAAGAGCATGACATGAGAGTTTCCAGCTAAACATTAAACTTTTTCCAGAGATAATGATGGTTATATATTATTAAGTGATCATTGTGTGCCAGGCATAAATGCTAAATATTCTACTCATCTGCTCCATAAAGAATGCGAAAGTGAGTCTTATTATCCCATTTTACCCAAGAAGTCGGAAGCTTAGAGAAGTGAAGTAATTTCCCATATCAAACAACCTGAAAGTTATGGAGCTGTTATGAACCCACGTTGTGGTCCCGACACCCGTGCTATTCTTTCAGTTGATCCTGTATTTGCCCAGCATTTGGTTACCATTTAGTTGTGAGAACACGAAAATTATTAACTTCCAAGTGTTCCAAGGTATCACCACACCCTCCTCAAACTTAGCCACTGAAGGGTTTTGTTTCTTCCCGTTCTTTCCCCTCTGAACAGGGAAGTGGGCGGATGCATATGCTCACTTGGATTTGGGAGAAATCGTTCTAAGAGTTTAGAGAAAGGGAAACAGTAGGGTCTGTGGTGTGAGGGGGAACTGGATGTGGGAGGAAGTGAGAGTCACCCTCAGGGGATTTGGAAGAGACACTTTTACCCACTTTTATTCCTACAGGAGCTGGAGAAAACGGATGGGCTAGGCACCGCTCCTCCCCAGGAAAGAAACCTCTGGAGTGGGAGACTGGAAACATCCCAGGGCTATGCATAGCAGAAGGGTCCTCAGGAGAAAGGTGACCCTCACGAACATTAGTGAAATCAAAAAATCATAATATACTTGATGAGATTAGATTTCTGGTAGAAAATGGCAAAATGACAAATTTGTGTCCAGATCAAAGGTGCCTAGGCCTCCTGTCAACACAGAGACAAAGGGCGATGAGGAAATTAGATAAGAAATTTATAGGTATCATGAGGAGGGTGCTGGGTTAGCATGGATTAAGACACTGGGGGTTGGAGTCAAGTTTTTAAAACGACCACCCAAAGTTACGGAGGTCTCACATGGGAACCTAGGTTATCTTTTGGAATCACAACTGATGCTTATATGGAGACACTTGCTTGCCACACCTCTGAGGACCACAGTTCGTCACTGGGACCTCAGTCAGGTGGACACGTCCATGGTGACAGGCAAACTGTCGGACGTAGCTCTGCCATGATGGTCCGCAGAATGGTGTTGAGCTTCCGGGTGTCATGGTGGCCAGTTAGGACAATGAGCCGAACTGAGAGTGGCAATCAGCTTTTCCTCACTTACCGGAACAGCACAAGTAAGAGTCCTCCAAGAGAAGCACCAGCCCCCTCCCTTGTGTTCCATGTTTTCCCATCAAACAGCTTCGGGTGGGGATCAGATGACATGACATGCAGTACAGATGGGAAAAGCCATCTTGGTGCTGACAGATCCCAAACTAAGAGCTCCTGCTTCTTTAGGGAACTAGGACTCTGAGGTAGGACAGCGAGGAAGGGACAGGAGTGAGAAAGTACTGAGTCAGAGTGGAGAAAAGTGTCTTGGTCAAGACCCTGGGCCAAGGAGGTCATGGCAACACATAAACAGGGCGTCAGCTGGGACTCCTGTGAGGAGGTGCTTGGGCTGGGATGCATGCCTACAGGATGGGAGGTGAGACAGGGAAGGGAGAAAAGCCAATAGAGGATAACTTAGGAGCAAGCGATGGCTGGAATGCCCTGGAGTTCAATCCCACTGGGGAGTCTTTGAGAAACTGTAGAGAACACACTTCAGAATTGTCCAAAGAAGGGCAAGAAATCTTTTCTTCCTCAATAGTGGAGGATCGCTCCTGAGACCTTACTCCCTGGTACTTGCTGCCTTTCCTAAGGTGAACAGAGGCTCCCAGGTGGAGAGCTGCAGGAAGCCATCGCCCTGCCTGGACACTGTCTGCAGTGGTCGTTTGTGGTCCAAATAGCACCTGCTCTAGGTTGCCTGGCCTTCAAGATGGAAAAACAAAGGCAGTCAATTACCCCATGCCTTGTAGAGTCGGGTCTTTAAGAATTATAAATCATCATAAAGGTGTAAATGACTGTGCCTTTATGGAGAAAATCTGGTAGCATCTCAGAGGTTGCTGATGATGCATATGGTTCTGGGACTTGGATCTCAGGGGACTGCCGCACATCCACAGGAAGGGGAAAGACTTATACAACTCTCAAGACATCCACAAAGTGCTTTGGAGGGCAGTTTGGGACGTCAGACCCAAATGGGGCTTGAAAGGATCAAATGAGTATTTCGCCCTCCATGTTCCCACGGATTTTAATGTGGATAAAAATATTTCAAGAGGAAGAAGAGAGGAAAGATGAAGCAATGTCAGAGAATGAGACCAAAGAGGGAAGTCGGGTTTGGAGATGGCAATCCAGGCCAAGATCTGAAGCTCATGTGGGTGTGACTCAGCTGCTTGAGTTAGAGTACCCCAAAAACAGGTCCTAGAGATGCAAGATGGACACCCCATTTTTGGTCACGGACTTTCTCAGATAAGTTGGAGCTATGTCTTTTAATCTGTTTCCAAATGTAATTTAATTTGTCCAGAGAGACGGGAGGAACAGCTGTACCCATGTTTGGTGGGGACATAGGACGCAGTTGTTTTTTTAAAAAAAGACAAGTGAGAAAGTACTCTGTGAGGGAGAAACAACCCATCTCTTCCAGCTATTAGAAGGATTAGCTTTTGAGGCAGGTTGTCCCTGTGAAGGAAGCTGTCTTGTTGTCCCTCACAAAGAGATCCTGACAGGCTGCAGAGGCTGGGGTGACTGGCTGCTGCAGCCCCACAGGGGAAGCTGGGGTAGGAGGATCCCCACTAAATGGTGCTTCTTCTCAGACAGGAGGGTCAGCGACCCAGGGCAGAGCCTTGGCTTTGAGAATACCAAAAATACGGTGGAAGAACTTCAACCTGTCTTTACGGCTCTTGGGAGCTGATTCTGCGTCAACTGATGTCCGCCCTCCACACAGACACCCCTCACCTCCGCCACCCCTACTAAAGGGCGCTGGTGTCGCCAGCCCCTTGTGTGGCTGGGTTAGAATGGTGGTGGTCCAGTCTAGGGAGCAGAGGAGATACTGTCCCCCTATCCTAGCTACCAGGTGGGGTAAGAAAACCCCTCTGAAGGCTCTGCAGGCACAGAAGCCCCAGAGAACTTCCCAGATTTAAATGAATAGTTGTTCTCAGAGATGGGTAGATGGGAAGCTCAGGTCTTTAGGAGCCCCCAGATTGACGGTCGGCCATTTTTCTCCCAGGAGCGTGTCATGTTTGAGGCATCACCAAGCCCACTGGAGCTTAAATACCTGAATCACGCAAGAGGATGAGGATAGCAGACTTTCCAGCTGAACGGGGGTTTTCTGTCAACCTGGTTCTTTCCCCTTGGATCATTCACAAAATTCACCTGCAGAGGTTTCATGCACAAATGGGAATCAGAAACATCCATATAAAAAAAACAGTTGGGTATTGTTGGTATTATTTTCCGTGTGTTCTTCTTTCCAGATGTGAAAAAGTAGAGATTGCTCCACACCTTTGTGTGGGAGACGATAGGTGTCTCCAGATTTGTGCAACTGCTTCTATAAATAGCCTCAGTTCCTTTTATTTTTTATTTTTTTATTTTTTAAGTTTTTTATTTTAAATTTTTCCATTTTTAAAAAATTTAAATTCAATTAATTAACCTATAATGTATTATTGGATTCAGAGGTAGAGGTCAGGGATTCATCAGTCTTATATAACACCCAGTGCTCATTACGTCACATGCCCTCCTGAGGTCCATCAGCCCATCCCCCCACCCTCACCCCCTCCAGCAACGCTCAGTTTGTTTCCTATGATTGAGAGTCTCTTATGGTTTGTCTCCCTCTTTGATTTTGTCTTGTTTTATTTTTTCCCCTCTTCCCCTATGATCCTCTGTTTTGTTTCTTAAATTCCATATATGAGTGAGATCAGATGATAATTGTCTTTCTCTGATTGATTTATTTGGCTTAGCATGATACCCTCCAGTTCCATCCATGTATTTGCAAATGGCAAGATTTCATTTTTTGATGGCTGAGTAATATTCCATTGTATCTGTATACCACATCTTCTTTATCCATTCATCTGTCATTGGATATCTGGGCTCTTTCCATAGTTTGGCTATTGAGGACATTGCTGCTATAAACATTGGGGTGCAGGTGTCCCTTCGGATCACTATGTTTGTATCTTGCCTCAATTCCTTTTGAGAAGTATATCCCGATGATCTGTATTTAGTTGGAAAATCATTTGTTCCACTCTTGAGAATTAAGGTGAAAGTTCACATTTTTCTCATTAAACACAACAAAAATTCTCAGTACAGAGGAAATTGGTACTAAGAAAGTGTTTTGTTCCACTTTTTCTAGTCCATTTTTTTCCTAGAACTGGAGAATTGGAGGGCCTCTAACTAGGAAACTGAATATCAAACTAACTGTACCAATACGTGAACACAAATCGAGGCACTGAATGGAGTGTTAGACTTTTAGAAAGAGAATCATGGCCGCCCACTGGTGGTCTCTCTCTTTCAGAACATTATTGTTTCTTTTTTTAGTCTCATGCATTTTTTTTTAAATTGAAATATAACTAACGTACAGTGTTCCGTTGGTTTCAGGTGTGTAATACAATGATTCAGCAATTCTCCACATTTCTCAGTGCTCGTCACTGCGAGTGTACTCTGAATCCCCTCTATCTGTCACACCCATCTCCATATCCACCTGCTGCCCTCTGGCAACCACTTGTTTTCTGTATTTAAGAGTCTGGGGGGTTTTGTTTGTCTGTTTTTTCCCTTGTTTTTTCTTTCGTTTTGTCTCTCTCTTTTTTTTTTAAAGATTTTATTTATTTATGTGACAGAGAGACAGCCAGCGAGAGAGGGAACACAGCAGGGGGAGTGGGAGAGGAAGAAGCAGGCTCCCAGCGGAGGAGCCCGATGTGGGACTCGATCCCGGAACGCCGGGATCACACCCTGAGCTGAAGGCAGACGCTTAACGACTGCGCTACCTTTCGTTCTGTCTCTTAAACTCCCTGTTTGGTGAGATTATATGGTATTTGTGTTTCTCTGTCTAATTCTTCTCATTTAGCATTATACTCTTTAGCTCCATCCGCGTCATTGCAAATGGCAAGATTTCATTCTTTCTTATGGCTGAGTAATAGTCCCTTGTATGTATGTACAATGTAGGTATCCATTGTATCCAATGTATGTATGTATCCATTCATCTGTTGATGGACGTGTGGATTATTTTTTTTAATTTCTTCCCATTTTGTCATTTAATCACATATTCAACGAATCTTTATTAATAACCTCCTATGAGGCCCACCTCTTCTAGAAACTAGGAGTAGGGTGGTGAGGAAGTCCCACACATCCAGAGTAGATTGACATGTGATTCCCTGCAAGCCCTTTGTCTATTGCCCACCGCATGGACAGCAAGTTCCGCCTTCAGATGCTTCCATATTGCACCCATCTGTTTCCTCTCCGGACATTTAATTCTCACAAAACAGAGCGACCCCTCCACATCTCACCCCTCCAACTCTGCCACAAGTTCCAGACCCAGCTTTGGTTGCATTTCCTGCACAAAGCCTTCTTCCTTAACCCTATAGTCCAGTGTTGATCCTTCCCCTTCTCAACTACTCAAAGGTTGCTCCTTTCAATTGAGTCAGCAACTGCTTGAGCCATTCAAGTCGTCCTCGGGAGGGTACCCCATATCGTGTTCTAATTGTGTCAGGGCATAATATCACGTGACTCTCACACTAAATCAGAAACTCCATGAAAGCAGGAGCCAGGTTATGTCTCTTTCTGCAAGCTCCTTGGTACTCAACATTTCATTTGCTTGCTCCCTTCTGCGTTCAATCTGTAAGCAGTCAGGGAGCCCCAGCTGTGCATGAGAATCTATTGGCCAGACCCCAAAGGCACAAAGAAAGATGGGGCCATTGGCATCAAGAATTCTCAGCCATGGGGGAAGCAGCAGACTGAATGGGCAGCTATAATGGAGGGATTAACAAGAGCCAAGGAGCGCCAACTGGCACAGCAAATAGTAACTCAATGATCATTGACCTGAACTACACAGAAGCAATGCCTTCAAATGAGTAGCTAAAATTCATATTATAACTACAGGTGTAAACGTTCTTGCCTTCACGTATATTTGCCAAAATCGTTGCCTGCCTTGAGCCGTCTCTGCCTGACAATACGTTGTATTTTCCTTTCTACACTTATCTCAAGTGCCTCATTAGAGTATCTAAAGAACTTAAGAAAGCCAACCACAAAGGTAAAACACAAATGCCCTAAATTTGGATTCCACCCCAAACCGACTGAGTCAGTCTACGGAAGTGGGGCCCTGGCATTGGTCATTAATGTTGCTTCTTTTTTCATTTTTTTTTAAGTTCTTCAAATGATTCTCCTAAGCAGCTAGGTCGCCAGCTCATGCAAAAGATAAATATTTAAATTAACAGGTCCTTTTGGCTCCAATACTTATATTAAATTTATTTCAACATTTTATTCTGCCACCACACCCAGTCAAATAAAGAAGTCTGGAAGATGTGGGCATCCATTCCATAAACCCTCGCCTGATGAGGGCTCTGCCATTTCTACAAAGACTAGGGATTAGGGAGAGAGAAATGGGAGGTGAAAAGAGACAGAGGTGAGTCGCAGGGGAGGAGCATGTGGAGAGGGACAGAATATCAGGTGCCTGAAAAGGGTATTGTGGCTTTTCCAAGCCAGAAGCCAGTCTGGCTGTCCCTGGATGAAAATATGCACACACACACACACACACACACACACACACACACACACCCTTGGCTTGCTTTCGTGTTTCTGTAGGTGGCCCAAAGCAGAGTATCCTGAGAGAGAGAAAAAAAAAGAAAGAGAGAGAAAGAGAGAGAAAGTGATATAGGCTATTCTGTCTTATAGTTTGTAAGGTTGGCCTTTTACTGAAAAAGAAATTTTTTTCCATTTGACAAACAAAATCCATGCTTCATGTCAAGCTGAGATGCTTTTCCTGATTATGAGAGTTCCTGCAGAAGCATTAGTACTACTAAAAACAATATATTTTAACAATGCCGCACCTCCTGATGGCTTATGCAGGCGTACCTTGCACATACAGTAAAGCAAATATTGCAATAAAGTGAGTCCAATGAATTCTTTGGTTTCCCAGTGCATATAAAAGTTGTTTATACTCTACTGTAGTCTCTTAAGTGTGCCATAGCATTATGTCTAAAAACAATGTACATTTCTTAATCAATAGATACTTTATTGCTAAAAAAAAATACTCTTCATCATCTGAGCTTTCAGGGACTTGCCATCTTGCTGCTGGTGGGGGGTCCTGGACGTTGTGGCTGCTGACTGATCAGGGCGGTGCTGGCTGAAGGCTGGGGTGTCTCTGGCAATCTCCTAAAACAAGACAGCAATGAAGTTTGCCGCATGGATCGACTCTCAGAAATGATTTCTCTGCAGCAGGTGATGCTGTTCGATAGCATTTTACCCACAGTCGAACTTCTTTCAAAACTGGAGTCCATCCTCTCGAGCCCCGCCGCTGCTTTCTCAACTCCGTTTGTTCTCAGTCCTTTGTTGTCATTTCGACGATCTTCGCAGCATGCTCACGGGGAGCAGATGCCATCTCAAGAAACCACGTTCTTTGCTCATCCGTAAGAAGTGACTCTTCATCTGTTCGGGTTTGATCCCGAGAGCACAGCAGGGAGGTCCCATCTCAGCTCCACTTCTGGTTCTGGTTCTTGTGCTGTGCCCACCACGTCTGCGGTGACTTTGTCACTGAAGTCTTAAACCCCGCACAGACCTCCATGAGGGTTGGAATCACCTTCTTCCAAATCCCTGTCCGTGTTGATATTTTGACCTCTTCCCATGAATCCCAAATGTTCTTAATGGCACCTAGAATGGTGCGTCCTTTTCAGAAGGTTTTCGATTGACTTCACCCAGATCCATGGGAAGAATCATTATTCATGGCAGCCGTAGTCTTACAAAATGTATTTCTTAGATAATAAGACTTGAAAGCCAAAATGACTCTTCGATCCATGGGCTGTGGAATGGAGACAGCCGCATTAGCAGGCGTGGAACCAACATTCATCTCCGTGTCCATCTCCTTCCAGGCTCTTGGGTGACCAGGAGCATTGTCAATGAGCAGCGATGTTTTGGAAGGAATCTTTTTTTTTTGAGCAGTTGTTCTCAACAGTGGGCTTGAAATATTCAGTAGATCATCTTGTCAACAAATGTGCTGTCATCTGGGCTTTGTTGTCCCATTGGTAGAGCACAGGCAGAGTCCACTTAACATCACTCTTAAGGGGCCTAGGATTTTCAGAATGGTGAATGAGCTCTGGCTTCAACCTAAAGTCACCAGCTGCATTAACCCCTAACGAGAGAGTCAGCCTGTCCTTTGCAGCTCTGAAGCCAGGCATTGTCTTCTCTCCAACTAGGAAAGTCCTCAATGGCATCTTCTAGTAGAAGGCTGCTTTGTCTACACTGAAAATCTGTTGTTCAGTGTAGCTGCCTTCCTGAATTATCTCAGTTCCATCTCCTGGAGAGCTTGCTGCAGCTTCTCCATCAGCACCTGCCGCCCCAACTGGCACTTCGATATTACAGAGACGGCTTCTCTCCTTACACCTCAAGAACCCACCTCTGCTGGCTTCCAGCTTTTCTCCTGCAGCTTCCTCACCTCCCTCAGCCTCCATAGAATCGAAGAGAGTCAAGGCCTTGCTCTGGGTTAGGCTTTGGCTGAAGGGAACGTAGTGGCTGCTTTGACCTTCTGCCCAGACCACTGACACTTTCCCCATATGAACAGTAGGGCTGCTTCACTTTCTTATCATCTGTGTGTTCACACAGTAGCACTTTTAATTTCCTTCAAGAGCTTATCTTTGCTTTCACAGTGTGGCTAACAGTTTGGTCCAAGAGGCCCAGATTTGGGCCTACCTTGGCTTTCATCATGCCTTCCTCATGAAGCTGAATCATTTCTAGCTTTTGACTTGAAGTGACAGGTGCGCGACTCTTCCTTTCACTCGAACACTTAGAGGCCATTGTAGGGGTATTAATTAGCCTAATTTCAACTTGGTTGTGTCTCAGACAAGACTGGCTGGTTGGTAAAGCCGTCCGAACACGCACATCGATTAAGTTCACCATCTTATACGGGTGTGGTTTGTGGGGCCCCCCAAACAATTACAATAGAAACATCAAAGATTGCTGACCACAGATCACCATGACAGATGTGACGTAATGAAAAAGTTTGAAATGTTGTGTGAATTACCAAAATGTGATGTAGAGACGGGGAGTGAGCAAATGGTGTTGGGAAAACGGTGTGAATAGATTGGCTCAATGCAGGGTTGGCAAACCTTCAGTTTGTAGAAAACACAGTACCCATACAGTGCAAGAAAGCAAAGAGCAATAAAATGACATATGCGTCTACAAGTATTTGTTGAATGAATCCGTGAACTCACATGGAGTAACAGGAATATAAACACACAGAGACAGCTGTAAGTATCTCATCTATGATGGCTCTCGGGTAGATGCTAGCTTCAAACAGCAGTTCCCAAACTTCACTGTATGTCAGAATCATCTGGGGATGCCGGAGGGATCCCTGTATCAATGAAGGCACAATGTGGGGAGGGACAAAGTAAAACCTGCATTTTCTCAAGATTCCCAAGTGATTCCAACATGAGTACTGTCCTAGTGGCTATTTAGTGCGACCGACAAGTATCTGGAGGTTGATTAATCATCATAAGTCATGATCTTTGTAACATACACTATAAAGTAAATACAGTGCTTGGATTTCTAAAGAAACAAGTTTATGTACATACTTTAAAGAACCAGTCTTCCAGCAATCTGCATTCATATTGAGTTAATTTTATCTGTTGTGACGGGTAATTCCAAAGGAGTGAAAAATTCAAAAGCCCTCGGTGTGCAGTGTATGAATTTCACTGTGACCTAATGCCTGCCAGTCTTACGAGGGGTTCAGAGGCCAGTATTCCAAGGAGTTTATCTGTGCGAGGTAAACACCGTCTAACAGCAGGAGGTGAAGTCTGAAAAGTGCAAGGAGGTCGAAGTCCACCCAGGAAAAGGTAACAGTTGAAAGAATATAAAAATCAACTCAGGGGAGAAAATTAAGAGTTTCTGGTAGTCTTAAGAATTTAATAGTAGAATATAAGGTGACACTTTACGTTCGGCGCTGTCATAGAAACCCCAGGACATGGCACTTATAGAAGAAAAAAACAAAGTAATGGAGGGGGACCCGTGGACGCAGTGCCTGGCCACCTGCTATCACCGCGCACCAGGTACTCTCTGCCTGTTCTCACGACTCATCTCCCAGCGACTCTGTAAAGTAAGTAGGATGCTTTGCACTTGCCAGATGACGCAACGCAGGCTCACAGAGTTTCGTTTCCAGTAAAGGCAGTAAAACCAGTAAAGGCAGTAAAACCAGAGCCGGGACTCAAATGCAGCGCGGGGGCAGAGGTTCAGCTCCTGTGCATGGCGGGGAACCGCGGGCGCCGGGCCGCCCCCTGCACGCTGTCTGCGGCTGGTAGCTCCTCTTTAAGAGAACAGCATTGCCAACTCCCGACGTTAATGAACAAAACCCAGGGCATCCGCCCCTGAGGCTGCCTCGGGCAGCTGGGTGGAGCCCGGGCGAGATTTATGGCCCACGTTTGAGGAAACTGGAAAAGCTTAGGAAGACGCCAGCACGGATTTGAATAAATGACAGTGACTGGAGAATCGAAGAGCCTCTGATGTCAGCATCTTCCCCCCAAAAGTAGCTTAGCCTTAAAATGTTCCTCTGGAAGCCAGAGAAGGTGTTTGTTCCCATATTTGCAGAAACACTTAGGGAGAGAGAAGGCAGTCTGTGGACGGTCTAGAACTTCCGCCAGCTGTGGCTGAGGGCAGGCGCAAAGCTCCTGCTGGCCTGTCGGCCGAGCCCCGGTGGTGACTCATGGCTGTGCCCTCAGCTGTGCCTGCCAGCTGCTCCCCCCGCATCCCTGCTTGCATCACTAGCTTTCCTCACTCACGACTCAGCCCCCACTCCACTTTCTGCAGATTGCGTCACACAAGTGGCTTAGGAGCAAGGAGGCATTTCACCGAGGCAGGCCCAGGGAAGAAACTAGTGTGCCACTCTGATCACAGTCTCCTCTTCCTCCAGCTCCCTGGCTCTCATGACACCACTTTCACTGCCTTTTCTCCCCGTGTGTACTACCCTCTCCTGGCTTGACTTCTCTGCGCCTGCAGGCCATCCCCACACCATGTCATGTTACCCCTGGACCCTCACGTCAGAGTCTCCACCCTGCCGTGTTCTTTCTCCACCTGAGCACCGGGCGGGGTCAAACCTCCATACCATCCAACTGCCTGCATCTCTACTCCCACAACCTCTTGTGCAAGTGCGCGCACACACACACCATGCAAATTGTCATTACTAGAATTACTTACATCTGATCTGAGCTGGGTATTCACCACCACTTTGTACTTGAGCCGCAGCCGTATGTTAGGCGCTGTAGTATTACCCTGGAATTGGATGATACTTGTTTGAAAATCACTTCTCCTTTGTCATTGTCTTTAGATTCTCCTCTAACGGTTCCTTGGCAGCTACCTTCGTGGTCTTGCCTTTCTCGTCCTGTCATTTAAAGATTTCCCAAAGTTCTGTTTTTAATTCTCTCAACATTTATTTTGTTCATTTCCTTATGCCGTGGTACCCACTGTCATGTGTGGCCAGCAGCCCTGTTTTAATCTCCACAGCAAGTCCTAGTGGAGTCTTGAGTGAGAGTCTTCCACCAGCCTCCCCACCTGGCTTGAACAACGAAGGGAACAATAGTCACCTCATAAGTGTCTGGGGATGTTGAGAGGGTTGAAGGTGAGGCTTGTATGGAATGCAGCTTCTGGAACAAGAAAAGGCTCGATAAATGGAAAATGCTAGTGCTCTGTATACAGGTCAAATTCCCAGGTTTTCCTGGGAGCCTGAGTGGTATGATGCAGGAGACAGCTGACGTGGATGATGAGAGACCCCTGCCTATTCATTGGTCCTGACAGGTTGTTTCTAGACCCCAATGCTGACCCCGAATGGGACATTTTGAAGTGCACCATCCTGTATGCATATCACACCAGCGCAAGAGTGAAAACGTGTGTCTACTGTTTCCTTCATTTCCAGATAATGCTTAGCCCACATTTTGACTATGGATAGACAAGGAATTAGGAAGTGTTGAGAGTTGTACCTAGATTTAAAAAAAATGTGGGTTTCAAATGCTTCAAATGATCACAACAGCATGATGTTTTTGTATCAGGCACACGATCACGAAAGCTACAGTGGGCAATGTTCACCCCTCGCTAGATTCTGGCCAAGAAGTTTTGTAGAGGATTTTTCCTTACTGTTTCTCACTATGAATTTGCTGTTATAAATGGATAGGCAATATCTATGACTACAAAAGGACTTACACGTGAATGTCATCTAAAGGAGTATCTGCTATGACTCTCTTCGCCCTTCTCAGACAGAGGCCCAATGGGGCCATGAACTCTAGCTGGGATGCAATTTTATAGAAACCTCAGTTAGTGATCGTTTATCAAAAGGAGTGATCCAAAACATAGCATCTCCATGGGATGGTAAAAACAACGGGCAGAAATCCACTTCTAAGACTTTATTAGGGAACCCGTCAGAGATGCATGCAAGAATTTATGAGCATTCGTATCAGCGTTGTTTTACAGTAACAATCCATCGGAAACAGCCGAATACCCAAGAATAAAATCTAGACTCAATCATTCGGACAGCCATACAACTGATTACAAATTGCAACCAAATGTACTCAAATGCTTACATGATTCCACACAGATAGAGGAAAAACGGAAAATGCACTAAATAATCTCAATGTTTTCTTGGCAATCATGCTATTGCACACTCAATGGACTACAGTATAGTGTAACCATAACTTTTATATGCACTGCGAAACCAAAAGATTCATTCCTTTGACTCGCTTTATGGCGATGGTCTGGAACCAAACCCGCAGCATCTCTGAGGTATGCCTGTATTTCAAATTACAGTCAGTTCCTGAAGACAAAGGGACACAGTTAAGAGCCTTCTCTTAATGATTACAGTGGGTCTAGTGTGCCTTAGCGAGGGGAGAAGACAGAGCTTGGAGGTTCATCGGTTGAGATTCGGAAACTGAATGCAGAATTTTTCCCAGTGCAAGTCACGATACCCATGCAAGTCAGCTACGTGGTTTTCTACCTGTTTCCATGCTTCCTACATACTGCCAACGTCTGCCATTTTGTGTCAGCACACAAGAATTTGAAAACATGCTTGGTGTTCACTAATCTCTTCTTGGACGTTTGTCCTTCTGGCTCTGCATCTCGCCTCCCTTTTTTTGGCACGATTGTTTCTTAGCTCTGATTTGGGATTATCGACTTTAGCCATTCCCTACCCCCTCCCCCACCCCGCCTTATTTTCCCTTTTTGGTCTCAATGCCCCAACTTCTTGATCTCGCTTTGTCTTATTTTGGTTTTCAAGTCTATCAATGTCATGAACAAGTCTATCAATAATGATTTTTGGTTGCTTGTTTTGGTCAGGCCTGAAGCCACTCCTTTCGTGCTGTGTGCATGGGCAGTCCCCTGGGCAAGGGGAAGGCCCTGTGGTGGGCCTAGCAGCAGACTGCTCAGTGGGTCCAGACCACAAGTCTTTTCCTGCCCTGTGTGGGCAGCTAGTTGACCATGTTCCAGGCCATGAACTGCACCCATGAGTTGACTTTCACGTGTTAGCTGTTGTTTCCAGAGAATACTGGCCCTATGCCTGTGGTACAAACAACGCGAAGTCATGGTCATTTTGGGGAAAAGTAAGTGAGAGCACGCACTCTCCTGAATATAGACCAGTGGTTTGAGCGTCAGGGTACTCTTTAATTGTTGTTCTAGGGAAAACTGGAGCAAATTATAAGTTCTCAGTTATTCTTTTATGGGCCAGAAAGTTAAGATGCATACCTCCCCTGTATAAGGAAGTGACATCGATTCTAGGAAGAAGAGAAGGCCATCTACCTCCACATTTCCGAAGAGCTAACTGCTATGTGCATGCACTAGAACTTCAGCATTCATGACCTACCTACACCTCTACAGTGTTCAGCCAGAGACAGTGGCTCTCCATGACACGAAGTAATTAAAGTTTGGAATAATAAGCTAGAGTCTGGCCCATTCCACAATCTGAACAGCCTAAGTATCCAACAGAAGTTTCACTCTTCAAGAGCGCAGGCTGATTCTATCTAGTTCACAGTTGTACTCCTCACACCCAGCCCAGCGTTTGACATGATTCATGTTGGCCGAGGAAAAAAATGAATGAGTCAGACTTTTTTGCTCATTGCTCATCATTATGTGTAACTCTCATCTGTTAATAGATGATCTGTTGCGAAAGTGGTCATGGGGTGAGAGATAAAACTTGATAAGCCAATTAACTTTTGTTGTGAAACTGCCCAGGAAACTGAAGCTACTCCCTGGCAGTGTGATATCATAGAAAGCCTACATTCAGACTCTCTAATTTTAGGCTGTATTTATGAATTTATCATCATTCATCCAAGAATTTTTTTCCCCTGGATGCTTCCTCCATGATAGGTATTATGCTAGAAAATGGGGAGACAGGGCTAAGACCACTGATGGTCTGTTCTATCTGAAAATCAGCAAGTCATGGATTACTTCTTAGCTTAACCTTATACCTGAAGGTTGTCTTCATGTTTGGTTTGTCAAGTGAGGCATGAGTAGAACCGGCAAATGGGGCAGTCTTTCCAAATATTGCAGGTACCTGTTCACAGGCATTTGGTGGTAGATGCACGTAGGTTACTGGTGAGATTTAATTTCTGGAGAACAGAGTACTGTGCCTGTAGTTATAGTAAGCCCTGGGGGAGTCAACAGAGTAGTCTTACCTCCCTTCGGAGGAAGGAGGCAGGAGGGAGAAGGAAGACAGAAAAAGCAAGGGAAGAAGAGGGGGAGAGGGGGAATAGGAAGAGAAGAAGGAAGAAAAGAGCAGAGAAAGGAGAGAGAAGGGAGAAACTAATTTATTTCAATAGGTTAAAATTCCCACCTTCTCCATTTGGTCAGCATTATCAAGACCTTTCCATTATGCTTAATGAGTTAATAGTAAAATTGACCATTAATCCAGAGCAAAAACCAGAGGTCTAAATGAAACAGGATTGTTTTCTACATGATCTTTCTTCACTATTCTTTCTTGTCCTCCTGGTCTTTCTCAGTTGAATACTCAGGGGCTTTTCCTCAAACTATCAATAGAGAAGCCCCCCCTCCCCCAACACACCAGGCTGCGTAGCCTCATGAAGAGGCCTTCTTGCCTTTGACCCTTGTCTTTTCACTAAGCCTCACCTTCACTTGAACCTTCTAGGCTCTCCGGGTATCCCCCCATGCTTTACAGCAAGGGTAGCCTCTTCTCTTGTTTGGAAATAAAGACAAACAAGGTTATTTGCTCTCCTTAATTCTTCGTTCTACTCTATACAACCAGGAGCAATCCAAGCTATTTTATTAAACAAATAACAACACACATAAACAAGATATAATAGTGATCGAAATGTTAGCTTCTTGCTGGTTTGGGAAATCCACATGACTAGGTGCATGAGTGTAACCAATATGAAATTAGGTATAAAAGGTTTAAATCGCTATGTCCAGGGAGAATGGGAAACAGCAAAGGGTCTTTCATTTCTACCCAATCTTAGGGATGACACAAACTGGAAGCTGCCATTTTAACAAGGATCAAGAGCTTATATACAAGTCCACACAGGGCCGCTTTGAAATGTGGGTTATATCGGTGATCAGTTTAATTTTGTAGGTTATACAGAAGCAGAGTAAATGATGCTAAGGCTCAGCATTGCATGGAGCTCTGTAGTAGCAAGAGACTAGGTATGCAGATGCTTCATTTAACATCTGGCACAGCTGGGCCGTTTCTGTATTGTTGAAATACTATCTCACAGCTTCGGTGGGTGGGTAGATACTGTCCTGAGCCTGAACCCTTCCATCACCCTGCTACTGGAGATTCATCCAGGACTGACTGCACCTTAGCCCTATGGCTTGTGTCAGGTTGTTGCTAAGGCTGTGCTGTGTGTAAAATATATTTTAATATCACTCTTGAAAAGGATTATTCTGATGCCAATGGCTTGACCAAAAATAATGTAGAAGAAACAAAGAGGATTGGAAGAAATTGGAAGCAAAATTAATATATCAAAATAGTATCATTTCGCACTCATGAGGCAAGACGATGAAGCCATTCCAGGGCCCGACTGTATATCACCTGAAGTCTTTTAAAAATATTACCTAGAAGGGCACCTGGCTGGCTCAGTTGGTGGAGCGTGTGACTCTTGATCTCGGGATTGTGAGTTCGAGCCCCACATTGGGGCTGGAGATTACTTGAAAATGAAATCTTTGAAAAAAAATATCACCTAGATTCCTGAAATAATCTCATGGTCTGCGTCACCCCAAAGAGAGTCAGTCTGCTCATCACTTGATCCGTGGTGCACAGGACAGGACGTGACCTAGAGTAGATGTTCGTAGGTTATTTGTTGAATGCATGGTGATAACACGCATCATTACGAAGGATGATCTCTCAGCGCTCTTTGTATTCTAAGAGAATGAGAACACGTTCTTTAACACAGATAGTATTTATTCAGTGATTTATTTAAGAAGTATTTATTGTTTTAGTCTAGGCTAAATGTGGAGACTACAAGAATGCAGGGCAATTTTTATCCACCCATGTTAGAGATGACTTGCTCCAGTTGATGGGCTGGCAAGTGAGAAAATAGATCTAGAACCCCAGTGTTCAGTCATAGAGGCTTTGCTGAAAAGTGTCTATATTTACGTCTTTGGCTGTGCCATGGCTCTTTACTTATGCATGCTCTACCTCACTTGCAAAGATGAGATGGATGCTCTCTCTAGGTAAGTGATACAGTCTGAATGCTTTTTGGTTTGTTTGCTTGTTTGACTACAACCGTACATAGCTGCAGGCAACACATGTGTTTCTCGTAAGTGAAATATAAACAGAAATTTTATCAATTGAATCATGCTTTTAATGTAAAAAACGCTCTTTTGGGGAAGGTATTGTGTCTTGTTTATCTTTTGATCCTTAGCACCTGGGGCGATGCATAACATGACAGTGCTCCATATTAATGGAGCTTCCACGAATCAAGTAGGACTCCAAAACGCCTTCCTTGGATAGATACGTCTGACTGCTGTTTTGGGGTCCGATCTACTCAGGTTGTGAGATGTGGAGGGTGTAGGTAACGGCTGTGGGCGTGCTGATCTAAGCCCTCACTGCTGACATGCTAGGAATTCCCATTCAGCATTCATGGCAACTCAGTGAGCGCCTTGGGTAGAGTGAGGAATGCAAATATGGCGTAGACGGGACTCTGCTCTCAGAGTTTGTATGTGGATGTGTTACACAGACTGCGGTGGTGAAGTGTGAACTCGTGACCTCATAGCACTCAAAGAAAACCATAGGATTCCACAGCTCAGAGATCCCACCCCCTTACAAGAACTTTGACTAAGATTCTCTTCAGGTATAAAGAGCTTCATTCAGATTTCTCTGGAATGAGGAAGATGTAATAAATACAACGTAAGGACTGCTGAAAGAGGATTTTCTTATTCCTCTCTCTTCCAAACCACAACCATTAATGAGGGAAAGAAGCAAATTCCATTTTGCATCCAGCCCGACCCTTGTCCCAACCTTATTTCTCACCAATCAGAAGTAAGATTAAGTAAAACTATTTACTAGCGGCAAGGGGACATCTGTTCCCGGTCCTATTCTCCAGTCAGCCCTTCCCAGATCTGCTCTGGTCTCCCCAACCTTACAATGCCACGATTCCTACCAAACATCTGAGGAATGGGAGCTCTGACATCATAACACGAATCCTTTCCTAAATTGAACGATTCTTACGAATGCGATAGAGTCACCCTCCGATGAATTCATTCTCCAGTTTAAAAAATTCACACTGCATTTCTCAAAGTGAGTCACACTTCACGAGTAAAAGAGCTCGTTACGTGTTATTCATACTTCTGCACTCGTGTTCTGGCCCAGAGTTCGAGACTGGTCAAGGAATCAGTTATTTTTTTTCCCCCTCTTTCCTTGAAAAATTCAACAACCCACTTACTGTGATGGTTCCGTCAGTACTGTTGGCTGATTATCTGAACACCAGCTGTGGCTTCCTTTGTAACTCTCTATTTGGATGTAGCCAGCGAGCATGAGTCCAAATGAAATTACCTCTATCTGCTGTTTCCTGTCCTTTAACCAAATGTTCTGACCGTATGTTTGGTTTAGACGAGAGAGGCTGCTCCTTCATTTTTTAACAACTTGTTTTTGCTAGAATCATAACAAGTGTTCCCAAGGCCCTGAGTGGTGGGACAACTTGCCAGGTGTCACATGCAGAGCCATAACCTCATTCCCAGGGATGTGATGCAAGCTTGGCTCTTGAGTCATGATCTTTTTTTAAATAATATTTTAAAATGTAGGAAAACAGATAAAAGGCTGTGTATCATTTCAGTAAATTGCTCTCCCCCCGCCCCCCCCCAGCCAAAAACAGCAACTCAGTCTGGGAGTTCCAGGCCAAAACTTTTACCTTAAAAGCCTCCATGTTAGGAAAAACAAAATCACAGCATATGTTTTGGATGGGGGCAGATGTTTAAGGCTCTACGAGGCTTGTGCAGGCGTCCGTGTCTTGGCTGCTGTCCTTCATTGTAAGGCTCTGATGCTTTAGCAAGACTCTTCCCTTTCTGAGTCTGACCCATGCCTTTTAACTCCAAGATGCTCCCTTGGTGGCCCTCAGCTCCAAACTCCACCTGCAGGAAATCACTGTGTTTTTTTTTTCTGGATGTGAAATTTCAGCTCCTATCTCAGTTTCGTGAATCAAGCTGCCATTCTCCTGGGTTTTTCTTCCCATCTTGCTCTTCGAAAATTCTCTGCTGCTTACTGTCCCTGCATTTCATGACAACAGCTACCATTATGAAACTCTTCTCTCAGAGGAAGTTTAGCACTGGGGTTAAGACCTTGGGTTCTGATGGTCACGTTTGGAAGGCTGAGGATGCTACACACTAACCTAACCTCTCCTTCTTCAGCTCCCTCATCCTCTAAGTGAGGCTGACTATTCAACCTCCCTCACAGTACTGTGTGAGAACTGAATCCATAAAGTACGTGAGTGCCCCTCCTGGCAGATAGGAAACCAGGTTAAATGTTAGCTGTGGTACTATTACCATTCTCAGGTTCTGAGGTAGCAGACCCTAAGATGGCCCCATGGGCCCCTCCTCCAGTGTGATCTCGTCTTCTTGAGCATAAGTACTTCCAACACACAGAATATGGTTAGAGTGATGGGAGGTCACGTCTGAGATGATGCTAGAAAAAAACTGTGACTTGCTCAGAGCTTTCCCTCCAGCTGCCTCTTGGATTGCTCACTCTGGGGGAAGCTGGCTCCATGTTAGGATGCAGCCCCCAGAGAGGCTGCTAGGAGAGCTTGGGAGAGGATCCTGGGAACATGCCTGGGGATGACTGCAGCTCGGCTGGCTCCTTGGTTGCAGGAGGGTGAGAGACCCAGACTATCTGCTCCCTGACTCCTGACCCACAGGACTGGTGAGATAACACATACTCCTTGCTTCCAGCTGTTATGTTCGGGGGTGATTTGTTACACAGCAGTAAGTAACTAATACAACTAATACATGCTACTCACTTCACCTAAGATACTTTCTTCATCTTTGCGGCCACTGAAAAGGGTAGGACGTGTTACCCAATTTATGAATGAAACAGTGGAGGATCCGAGAAGTTATGTCTCCTGACCACACATGGGAATATGTCATGGAGCCCAAATTTGGATACAAATCTTCCTGTCTGCCAAGTTCATCCATGGGCTCTACTGCCTCTCCTGTGAAACAAATCAGTTCTTTCTTTTGGTTTTTCATTCATGCAATCAACTAATTAACTCATCCTTCATGGATTCATCATTCCAACATTCAGCGATCATTCATCAGCCCAACAGGAATGTGCTGGGCACTGCTCTGAGGGTGACAGAGATGAAGAAGATTAACAAGATCCCTGCCCTCACAGAGCTACCAGCCCAGGGATGGCACTCAAGTGAAAGACATGGAAATAATTATTTCATGTTATGGTAAGCCTGTGGCTCACACTGTTGTGTGCCAAGACAAGATCAAAGGGGGCAAAGGGAGGGAGGGAGAGTCACTTGGATTGTCAGGTGACATCCTGACATGGGAAAGGTAGGGTCAAGCCAGCCATGGGAAGGAAGGCTTTCAGAATGAGCCATCTAGGAGGATGAGCTTCTCTCTCCTTAATTTGGTTTTCTACTACACCTTTTTCTCCTACTTTTGCCTACTGCTTGGAGCCACGTTTTGTTCTTCTCTAATGAGTTCAAAGAGTTCACATTTGCATCAGCCCTTCAAGGCTGCTCGATATTCTCTTTCATGAATTTGAAAATATTTACCCAATTTAAAAGACCACAGCCTTGTTTTCTTTCCATATGCGCCAGCTCCCCCAACCTCATATCGAGTTTGTCCTTTCATTCATAAAGGGATTATAATTGTAATATTATGAATGTAATGTGCATTGCCTGATATAGAGAATGTTATAGAATGACATGTTAGTGTTGATAAATGTAAAGATATTTGCTATCCAGTCACTACAGCTCATGATAATGTTGTATTTGAATGACAGGGGAAATTCAAATGTACATTAAATAGTAAGAAATAATTCATTTTTCTTAAGGGAGCTCCCATTCTGGCCAGAGCTCCACCTCTCATCCTAACTGTGAAAAGTAGGATATTAGTTAGAATATATTTTATCTAATGGTCCATTCTCTGACAATAGTCCTTCAGAGAGAGTCTTTCAGCTCATAATGTGGTATGTTGTTTGAAATATGGATAGCTTTCATTTTAATAGCTTGAAAAGCGCTATTAATAAGGACCCATCCCACATATTAGAGATGGAAGAGGTTATGAAAGGCTGGTGGGGGAGACAGTGGGAGAAAAAGATGGGAAAGGAGGGAAATGATGGAAGGAGCAGTGGTCCAAAGGGGTCTTGTGTGAATTACATTCTTGCATAGCAGCTGCAAAGACAGATGAAGGGGTACTTAAAACAAAACGTAGATGCCTTCCAAACAAATTTTACACATTGGTTCAATAAAGAAACATTGGCATATTTGCAGCTTTAATATAATAATTCATGATCTTCATGGAAATTTGGCTTAAAATTCAAACTTAATTTCTACACTTAACTATGGTCATTCCTTATGCAGTAATTAAAGACTCTTTTAGCGTGAATTCAATCTATCCCCGCGATATGTTCTGTGGGCTACAGCACTACTGAAAAACGAATGTCGTCCTTCATACAAACTGGGATGTTAAAAAATGGTTTATAAATGAGACTAAAATGTAAGCAATCTGGCTTGAAAATAACCATTGTGGTCTTGCAGCTGTTGAAGCAACTATGTTAGCTGGAGTCTGCAGCTGGGCTTCTAATTGCTGGAAGCAATGGATTGGTTAAGTAACTCAATTTTAAATTTACAAAGTTTATCTGTTTAACCGAGAACAGCCGAGAACAGCCTCATGCTGAAATGGTGGCATTTTCTGTTTCATTTGGCAAACGTACCTCTAGTGAGCTTACAAATTGTGGATGACGTATTGAGCTTCCCACAGTGATGTCCTCTTATCTGTACCCTCAGAATTTAGACATATTTGGGGCCTGTTAGGATTGATGCCTGGGTGGGTTAGTCAGGATTGTTTGTAGAAACAGAACCATGTGTGTGTGTGTGTGTGTGTGTGTGTGTGTGTGTGTGTGTGTGGAGAGAGAGACTTTAAGAAATTGGCTCATTATCGGCTTATGCAACTGGGGGCACTGGTGAGTCTGAAATCTTTAAGGCTGGCAGACGGAAACTCAGAGAAGAGTTGAGGTTGTAGTTTTGAGTCTGAAATCCCTAGATTAGAGCAGCAGGCTGGAAACTCAGACCGAAGCTCAGTTTTGAGGCAGAATTCCCTTCTCCAAGAGATCTCAGACATTGGCTTTGAGTCTTCAACTCTCTGGATAAGGCCTATCACCATTACTGATAGTAATGTCCTTTACTTCATCAATTGATTATAAATATTAGTCACATCTACGAAATACCTTCACAGCAACAGCTAGACAAGTGTTTGGCCAAACAACCAGGCACCATAACCTACCCAAGTTGACAAGTAAAATTAACCATCACAACTGGCCACTAGGACAGACCACTTACCAGTGGTCCAGGCCACTGGGACTAGGCTTTAGACCTAGGACTGGCCACTAGGACTAAGACCCTAAATAATCAGGACAGTGTGGCCACCTCTTAGCCCCTGAGTCTAAGTGACAGTTGGGCTCATTGTTCAGAACTCAGGGACGCTGCTCCCACACTGTGGCCCTCCAGCATTCCAACGGAAGGGACCTGGGGTCAGTGCCCACTGCTGGATCCCGCATTCCAGGTGTCTCATCAACACTTGGAAACGGCCCCAACACTTCTCTGATTTTCAGAGGCTTTCTCTTTCACTTCACCTTCCCATAGTCAACGTCCAGATAGTCTTGAAGACCGGCCAGTGTCTTGAGGAGGAAGTCGTCAGAGCCCTGGGCTCAGTTCTCCAGCCTTTCCTTCTCAGAGGGTCTATTTCCAAGGTCTCTAATTCCTGTCAGTCCAACCTGAGGAGTCAGCCAGAAGCTTTGCTGCTTTCTCTGCCTCCTGTGGGTGGCCTGAGCCTTCTGCCTGCCTCCCGCACCTCTCTCAGTAGCAAACACCCCGAGGGAAAAATGGCTGCCGCGTGCTGGCTCACATCTTCCTCAGCGTTGCCTCTGTCCCTGCAATTTCGTCTTCTTAGGTTCTGGTTGCTTGACAATCATCGGGGGCCTTCAAGTAAATGGTTTCAACCATTTTATCTCTTTTCTGTTTGTCCTCAGCGGGAGTGTTGAGCTGTAAGCTATTCCATCTTTTCTCCTCTCTTTCGTAGCCACCAACATTTTATTAAAATACATCGAATTCTTTAACCCACATGGCATTTATTTTGTTATAGATTAAGAGATAAACATTACCACCAAGTATCTGAATTCCCCGGAACTAATTTTTCCCTTTCTGTGCACAGCTCTAACTATATCCCATAGGTTCTGTTATATTTTCAGTAACTTTATATTCTAGATATCCTGTGTCAGAAGGTAGAGGTTTTTTTTTTCTATTTCTGGATGATACACATCCAGTTTGTTGTTATTATGTTTTCGTTTTATCGTATTATGAACATAGCATGCTTTCTGTTCTATTTCTACCTTCTGGAATTTATTGATACCATTTATAGCTTTCTGAATGGTCTATTACTGCCAGGGTTCTAGAAGCAATTGGAAAGCATGTGCAGTCTCTGTGATTTTATAGAGTGTGTGTGAATGTGCATGAACAATCTTAATTATTCTGTTCCTCTTTCTCACATTTTGAGAATTTGATCTGTCTTGGGCTGGGAGATTTTACACGCTTATCACACGCTCACTTTGTGAATATTGATGTCACTATTTGTCTACATTGTGGGTTGAGTCCTTTATCATTATCTGTAGCACGTTTTTGTCTCTTTTAAAGCCTTCCCCCCCGCCCACAAAAATCAGCTGTTACATGAAGACGGTATTCCTTGCAATCAATAATTTTAGCTCATTTATTCGTACTTGACACAGATAAGTTAGGTCATATTTTTGTCTTACTTTGGTCTCCCCTCCTCTTTTCTCTCATCCTTCTTTTTCTATATGTGCCTGGCTTTTATTTAGTTAAGAAGAGAACACAAAACCAAACACAAACCAGTGAAATTATGAGAAGGAACACACATCTGATATAGATCATTAAAAGGACATTTTATTTTAAGCTGTTACGTCTCCCCCCAAAACAGGATCAGCAGCTTTGGGACTCCACGTTTTCAGTGTCTCCTCTCTGCCCCACTGATTAACTGTTTCCTACAAAGACACTGGGTCTGCATGTTTCTTCTTCCAGTTATCTCTTCTCTGCTTTTCCATGGAGCCAAAGAAGGTCAAGAAAGTTCGAGCTCTGGTTCTCGTGCCCACTTCCAGAAGACGTTGACTATACTTCCTAGGTCGTGCCATCTCATCGGAGCCCTTGGTCCACCAGCTTCAGTGGTCAAGCTTTGCTCAACCTTCCCGACCTTTGGCACAGTTTCCACTTGGGTTTGGGTTAGAGATAGTTCATAGTTTCCTCAAAGATCACTTTTGGGATTCTGCGTCTCACTGTCCTTGAGATAATTGTGTAGAATCACAGAGAAAAGAAGTGATACATCTTCAATCTGACATCATAAAGCCAGAAAAATAATAGTTAACATTTAAATAGAACTCAATGTGTAGGATAGTTTAAAGCACATTTTACGCATTTTAAAATAGATTAACTCAAAATCTTTACAGATGAGGAAACTGAGGCACAGAGAAGTTCAGTAGCACATAATAGGTCACAATGTTAATACAGGAGCCAAGATTTGAATCCAGGCACTTGGGTTCCAGAGTCCCTGGGGCGGTTTGCTGCCCTGCCTCTCCGTCTTGTCCATGAGATAATCCACTTCCCCGAAGCAATGAGATGGAGCTTGATCGTCCTTCATTTCAGCAATCCAGTGAAAGTTGAACAACTTTCCACTTGTTGGCCATAAATTTGTATGGGGATGAGGGCTGGAAGGATAATTTGCTGTGTACAATGGAGACAAATACAGACTTCAGTCTGGTGGCTCTGGTGTCAAGTTGCGGCTCTATCTCTTGCTGGTTCCAAGCCCTGGCCATGTTATTTAACTTGGATTCTTGGTTTCCTCATGTAAGTGTAATCCAAACAACACTGGGCTCCCCTCTCCAACATCTATTCTCCAGACAGGGAATCACGGTTGATCACCTGTTGGGCTCCCTCACAGAAGGGCAAAGGACAAACACAGTTTGAAACTTAGACCAACAGTTCTTAAAAAAAAAATTTTAACATTCTTTTCCCTGACAATGTTCTGAATCATTAAATTGCTCTGAAATCCATACTCTTTCTCTCCCTGTAGACTCTCAACCCCAGATGCTCTCTCTAACCCCCCCCCCAATAATGCTCCTGCCTCCCCTCAATTCCTGTCTCCTGTTTGAATTTCTTTTATGTTTTTCTTTCTGGAAGAGTTCTCCCCCTCCCTTTCAAATTAGAAATACCTAATTCATTCTTTGACTGCTGGAATTCTTGGAAGTCATTTAAAAATGACGAAGTGTTTTCCTAAATGTTTTCTGAAGCCCAGATTATTTTGTAGTTTTAGCCAAAAGGTGTCCCTTTTTTGGTCACAGAATTCATCTAGCATTGGTAATTTTTTTTTTTTCCCATACAACGAATAGGAAAAACAAAACTCAGGGACTGGCTTTCTGGTTGGATTTCAAGTGAGATGTGCTTAAGGCCAGAGCTCTTACTCAGTATTTGGTTTTTCCAATATTTGTGTGTTTTCTAAGAATATACGGATAGGTGCTGCATTTACATCTGCTGGTTTAAACTGTGTCGTATTTCACTTCTAGCCTTTTAGCGTGGCAAATCCTAATTTCACTTTCAATGAAGCATTGGTCACGGAGCACCTGGTAATTGCTAGGAAATATTTCTGTGATTAATTTGGTGCTCCCCACATATGGATCATTTCTTATGTGCAGTGTGTCCCCCAGTGTGGCTTCATTTTCCAGACACCTTGATGCAGAATACAATTTTTCATTATTCGGTGAAAAAAGAACTTTCTATCTACTACTCCATGTTCTCATTAAAAAGCCAGGATGAAGTGCGCAATCTTAGGATTTCTGTTAAAAGGAAAGGAAGGAGAAATATGAATGACCAGATAC
>NW_024426885.1:80121337-80121766 GCF_017311325.1 Ursus maritimus | reverse complement strand
TTCCTGCTGACAGGCAGACAGAAGGACAGGATGTCAAGATCTATAACTGAATATGTCTTATTCTTGCCAAACAGAAAAAGAGGACAATAATGCTTATTTTACAATATTGTTAAGATTCTCATAGGAGAACATGCATTAAGTTACCTGAAATAACATCAGCATATAATAGGAACTCATGATGTCTTGGTTTCCTGTCTACAGGAAGAAGCCAGCTATGCACAAGAGCAGAATTACTGACACTCATGAAGTCAGTTCAGTGCCTCGAACACACTAGCAGTCTACCAAAGAGGTACTGGAAATCCCTACCATCTTGGGTTTTAAGGCCATGATAATTAACATTAGATTTTTCCTTGAACATTGCATGAGATGCCTCTTTTTTCTTTCCTTCCTTCCTTCCTTCCTTCCTTCCTTCCTTCCTTCCTTCCTTCC
>NW_024426885.1:80043136-80121313 GCF_017311325.1 Ursus maritimus | reverse complement strand
TTTTCTTTTCTTTTCTTTTCTTTTCTTTTCTTTTTGAGAGATAAAAGGAGATGGGGGTGGGGCAGAGGAAGAGGGAGAGAGAGAATCTTTTTTTATTATTATTTATTTATTTTTTTAGAGTTTTTTATTATATTATGTTAGTCACCATACAGTACATCCCTGGTTTCTGATGTAAAGTTCGATGATTCATTAGTTGCGTATAACACCCAGTGCACCATGCAATACATGCCCTTCTTACTACCCATCACCACCTATCCCATTCCCCCACCCCCCTCCCCTCTGAAGCCCTCAGTTTGTTTCTCAGAGTCCATAGTCTCTCAGGCTTCATTCCCCCTTCTGATTACCCCCCCTTTCTTTATCCCTTTCTTCCCCTACCGATCTTCCTAGTTCTTATGTTCCATAGATGAGAGAAACCATATGATAATTGTCTTTCTCTGCTTGCCTTACTTCACTTAGCATTATCTCCTCCAGTGCCGTCCATGTTGCAGCAAATGTTGAGAACTCGTTCTTTCTGATAGCTGAGTAATATTCCATTGTATATATGGACCACATCTTCTTAATCCAGTCATCTGTTGAAGGGCATCTCGGCTCCTTCCGCAATTTAGCTATTGTGGACAGAGCTGCTATGAACATTGGGGTGCATATGGCCCTTCTCTTCACTATGTCTGTATCTTTGGGGTAAATACCCAGTAGTGCAATGGCTGGATAATAGGGTAGCTCAATTTTTAACTTTTTAAGGGACCTCCATACTGTTTTTCAGAGTGCCTGTACCAACTTGCATTTCCACCAACAATTTAGGAGGGACCCCCTTTCTCCACATCCTCTCCAACAATTGTTGTTTCTTGCATTCTCAATTTTTGCCATTCTAACTGGTGTAAGGTGGTATCTTAGTGTGGTTTTGATTTGAATTTCTCTGATGGCCAATGATCTTGAACATTTTTTCATGTGTCTGTTAGCCATTTGTATGTCTTCATTGGAAAAGTGTCTGTTCGTATCTTCTGCCCATTTTATGATTTGTTTATTTGTTTCTCGCATATTGAGTTTGAGAAGTTCTTTGTAGATCTTGGATACCAGTCTTTTATCTGTAGCATCATTTGCAAATATATTCTCCCATTCCGTGGGCTGCCACCTAGTTTTTTTGACTGTTTCCTTGGCTGCGCAGAAGCTTTTTACCTTGATGAAGTCCCACAAGTTCATTTTATCTTTTGTTTCTCTTGCCTTTGGAGGTGTGTCATGAAAAAGGTTGCTTTGGCCGATGTCGTAGAGGTTGACTGGTGCTCTATGTTCTCCTCTAGGATTTTGATGGATTCCTGTCTCACATCGAGGTCTTCATCCATTTGGAGTTTATCTTTGTGTGTGGTGTGAGAGTGGTCAAGTTTCATTCTTTTGCATGTAGCTGTCCATTTCCCAGCACCATTTATTGCATCATCTTTTTTCCACCGCATGTTTTTTCCTGCTTTATCAAAGATTAGTTGCCCAAAGAGCCGAGGGTCCATTTCTGGGTTCTCTATTCTGTTCCATTGGTCTATGTGTCTGTTTTTGTGCCAGTACCATGCTGTCTTTGTGATCACAGCTTTGTAGTACAGCTCGAATCCGCATTGTGATGCCCCAGCTTTGTTTGTCCCTTTCAATTAAATTCCTTGGCAGTTCGGGCCTTTTCTGGTTCCATTACAACTTTAAGGACTATTTGTTCCAAGTTCTTTGAAAATGTCCTCGTAATTTGATCGGGATAGCATTGAAAGTGTAGATTGCTCTGGGTAGCATGGACATTTTAACTATGTTAATTCTTCCGATCCATGAGCATGGAATACTTTTCCATCTTTTTGTGTCTTCCTCAATGTCTTTCAATAGTGATTTATAGTTTCGAGAATATAGATCCTTTTCGTCTCTGGTTAAGTTAATTTCAAGGTAACGTATGATTTTTGGTGCTATTGTAAATGATATGGATTCCCTAATTTCTCTTTCTTCAGTCTCATTATTCGTGTATAGAAATGCAACTGATTTCTGAGCATTGATTTTGTATCCTGCCACGTTACTGAATTGCTCTATAACTTCTAATAGTTTGGGAGTGGATTCTTTTGGGTTTTCCAGATAGAGTATCATGTCATCTGCGAAGAGAGACATTTTGACTTTTTCTTTGCCGATTTGGATACATTTTATCCCTTTTTGTTGTCTGATTGCTGTTGCAAGGACTTCTAGTACTGTGTTGAATAATAGTGGCGAGAGTGGGCATCCTTGTCATGTTCCTGATCTTAAGGGAAAGGCTTCCAGCTTTCCCCCATTGAGAATGATATTTGCTGTAGGCTTTTCATAGATGGTTTTTATGAGATTGAGGAATGTACCCTCTATCCCTACACTCTGAAGGGTTTTAATCAGGAAAGGATGCTGTATTTTGTCAAATGCTTTTTCTGCATCTATTGAGAGAATCATATGATTTTTGAATTTTTCTTTCTGGATAAAATCTAAGACACTGGTAGATTTGTGATTGTTGAGCCACCCTTGCATCCCAGGGATGAATCCCATTTGGGCATGTTGGATAATCCTTTTAATGTACTGTTGGATTCTATTAGCCAGGATCTTGTTGAGGATTTTGGCGTCCACATTCATTAGGGGAATTGGTCTGTAATTCTCCTTTTTGATGGGGTCTTTGCGTTGTTTGGGGATCGAGGTAATATTGGCCTCATAGAATGAGTTTGGTAGTTTTCCTTCTGTTTCTATTTTTTGAAACAGCTTTAGGAGAGTAGGTATTATTTCTTCTTTGAATGTTTGGTAGAATTCCCCAGGAAAACCGTCCGGGCCTGGAGTTTTGTTTTTTGGAAGGTTGTTTATCACTGACTCAATCTCTTCATAATTATTTGGCCTGTTTAAAAAATCAATTTGTTCCTGTTTCAGTCTTGATAGTTTATAGGTTTCCAGGAAGGCCTCCATCTCTTCCTGATTGCTTAATTTATTGGCATAAAGCTGTTGATAAAAGTTTCTAATAATTCTTCCAATTCCATTGGTGTTGGTTGTGACCTCTCCTTTTTCATTCATAATTTTATTAATTTGGGTCCTTTCTCTATCCTTTTGGATAAGTCTTGCCAGTGATCTGTCAATTTTATTAATTCTCTCAAAGAACCAGCTTCTAGTTCTGTTGATCTGCTCTACTGTACTTCTGGTTTATAATTCATTGATTTCTGCTCTAATCTTGGTCAACTGCTTCTTCGTGCGTGAATTAGGCCTGTCCCTCTGTTGCCGTTCCAGCTTCATGAGGTGAGAATATAAAAACTGCATTTTAGATTTTTCTATTCTTTTGAGTGAGGCTTGGGTGGCTATGTATTTCCCCCTTAGGACTGCCTTTGCAGTATCCCATAGGTTTTGGACCATTGTGTTTTCATTCTCGTTGGTCTCCATAAATTGTTTAAATGATTTTTGATTTCCTGGTTTATTGGATCATTCTTGAGCAGGATGGTTCTTATTCTCCAAATGTTTAAGTTTCTTCCAAATTTTTCCTTGTGGTTGAGTTCCAATTTCAAAGTGTTGTGGTCTGAGAATATGCAGGGAATAATCTCAGTCTTTTGGTATCGGTTGAGACCTGTTTTGTGACCCAGAACATGGTCTATTCTTGAGAATGTTCCATGGGCATTAGAATAGAATGAGTATTCTTTGGTTCTGGGGTGTAGTGTTCTATATATATCTATGAGGTCCAACTCGTCGAGTATGGCATTCAAAGCCTTTGATTCTTTGCTTAGTTTTTGCCAGGGTGTTCTGTCTATTTCTGATAGTGGAGTGTTGAGGTCCCCTACTATTAGTGTATTTTTATCTATATGTCTCTTTATTCTGGTTAAGAGTTGGCTTGTGTATCTTGCTGCTCCCCTTTTGGGGGATATATATTTATAATTGTCATATCCACTTGTTGGCTAGTTCCCTTAAGAATAATATAGTGCCCTTCTGCATCTCTAACTATAGTCTGTAGTTTAAAATCCAATTTATCTGATATGAGAATTGCTACCCCAGCTTTCTTTTAAGAATAATATAGTGCCCTTCTGTGTCTCTAACTATAATCTTTAATTTAAAATCCAATCTGTCTGATATGAGAATCGCTACCCCAGCTTTCTTTTGAGGTCCATTGGCATGAAAGATGGTATTCCATCCCTTTACTTTCAGTCTGAATGTATCTTTAGGTTCAGAATGAGTCTCCTGTAGACAGCAAATGGATGGGTCATGTCCTTTTATCCAATCTGCAACCCTGTGGCGTATATGGGAGCATTTAGGCCATTTACATTGAGATTGAATATTGAAAGATATGATTTTAATGATGTCATGTTGCCCGTAAAGTCTTTGTTTCTATAGATTGTGACTTTCTGTTCTGTATCACTCTTGGGGCCTTTTTACCTTTATAGAGCCCCCCTTAATATCTCCTGTAGGGCTGGTTTCGTGGTTATGAAATTGGTCAATGACCGGTGATTCTGGAAGGTCTTTATTTCTCCATCAATTCTGAATGACAGCCTTGCTGGATAAAGGATCCTTGGCTGCATGTTTTTCTCTGAAAGAGTTTTAAAAATGCCCCCCCCCCCCAGCCCTTTCTCTCATTCCAGGTCTGTGTAGACAGGTCTGATGTAATTCTGATACCTTTGCCTTGGTATGTGAGAAATTTCTTTGCCCTGGCCGCTTTCAAGACTCTATCCTTGTATCTAATATTTGCGAATTGCACTATGATGTGACGTGGCATAGGTTTGTCGTGGTTGAGCTTGGGAGGGGTCTTCTCTGCCTCTCGGACACTAATGCTTATTTCCTTTGTTAGATTGGGGAAGTTTTCAGCTACAATTTGTTCAAATATCTCTTCTAGACCTCTGTTTTTCTCCACCCCCTCGGGGATGCTAATTATTCTGACATGGGAATGTTCGATTGAGTCAGTAATATCCCGTAAGCTACATTCTTGCGCGTGGATTTTTTTAAGTCCAGATTCTATTTTAGTTTTCTCTTCTACTAACCCATCTTCCAATTCGCTGATATGTTCTTCTGCCTCATTCACCCTGGCAGTCAGAGCCTCTGGTTTTGACTGCATTTGGCTCATAGAATTTTTAATTCTGCCAGATTCACTCTCATTTCCGCCCTTAGAGATTCTATATTCTCGTTAATATTTTCATTAATATGTTTTTTTCAATTCTACACATCATCTTGATCATTGTTACTCTGAACTCCATTTCTGATAATTTGGTTACATCCATATCCATTAGTTCTGTGGCAGAGGCTGCAGACTCATTGTCTTTTCTTTGCTGGGGGGGATTTCTCCTTCTTGTCATTCTGATGAGGAGAGGTTGCGGGGTTGTCCAGAGCCCAAATTATTGCCCGGGACCTAGGCAGTGTGCACTTGTTTTATAGGGACCTTAGGGATGTGGGCTTCTTGATTTTTTCAGCCACCTTCTGGAGGAGGGGCCTGCCACGCCGGTACTCAGGCAACCCTGTTTGGGTAGAGTCTCCGTGTCCCCTGCGAGGGGGGATGGGGGTGGGCACACTGTGAGCCGGTATTTCCAGGCTTTTGTTCTCTGGCGGCTTTCCCTGGCGGTTTGCTGTGCCTCTTCTGAGAATCTCAGCCTCTGTCTCAGAACAGAGGGATCGTGGACCGTTCTCCACTGATGTTCTGGCCAATTTAACTCTGTTTCTGTTGGTGCTGCTCAACCCTGCAGTGTCCCGGGATGTGCACCCCACAGCCGGTGTCCCAGCCCTCACTTCCAGGTCCAGTGCATCTTTGTCCTTTGTGTTTCTAACACCTGCAGCCGCCAGCTGCCAGCCTCACCCGCGTGCTCACAGATCTCCTGGTCTCAGTCTGATTCCAGTGAGCACACCGGAGCTCCATTTCAGTCTGGTGGCGCGCGTTCCCCGGCTCACGGTCTCAGTCCGCTCTCTCAAGGGTATTGTTCCGTGAGTCCGCCTGCTCCCCCGTGCAGGTGGCTACCGCTTCCCGGCGCCCGAACACGGCGGCTCCCTTCCCCTTCCATTTATCTTCTGATATCTGTGCGCGGTTTCACAGCTCCCCGCTTCGTACCTCAATACTCAGCGCTGGAGATGTTCATTTGTAGAGATCCAGATGTATCTTCCTGCATCTCAGGCTGATTCCGTGGATATTCAGGCTGGTCTGGTATCTATCCAACTCGACTTAGGGGACCGGCTGAAAAAGGGGCCCCCTACTCCTCCGCCTCTTAACTGCCTACACTTTTAATGTTTAAAATTGAGCATTATCTTTCTTTTCCAGCAAAACAAAAAGAAAATTTAAAATAAGTAGGAACAGGGGCAGCTGGGTGGCTCAGTCGCCAAGCGTCTGCCTTCGGCTCAGGGCGTGATCCTGGAGTCCTGGGATCGAGCCCCACATCAGGCTCCTCCCCTGGGAGCCTGCTTCTTCCTCTCCGAGAGAGAGAATCTTAAACAGGCTCCATGCTCAGTGGACGTGGGGCTCGATCTCACAACCCTGCGATCATGACCTGAGCCAAAAACAAGAGTTGGCCACTTAACTCACTGAGCCTCCTAGGCTCCCCATGATGCCGCTATTTCACACTTCCTGAATTATCTCCTAATCAGATTGCCAGGCTTTTTTCATCAACTGGAACAACAAATTAAAGCAGGCAGGCCTATAACAGATTGTTAGAATCATTTGTCAGAGGAATTGCCCGATATCTTTTTTTTTAAGATTTTATTTATTTATGTGACAGAGAGACAGCCAGCGAGAGAGGGAACACAGCAGGGGAGAGGGATAGGAAGAAGCAGGCTCCCAGCAGAGGAGCCCGATGTGAGACTCGATCCCAGAACGCTGGGATCACGCCCTGAGCCGAGGGCAGACGCTTAACGACTGCGCTACCCAGGCGCCCCTGCCTGATATCTTTTTATGCCAACAAGTACGGTTGACCAAATACGGATTTAAAAAGGGTGGGGTGCCAGAATTCTTGAAAGGTTTTCTTTTGTAAAAATAGAAAATCTTCATGAGCCTGGGGGATGATTTACTGACACATTCACAAATTTTCAGTTGAATAGCACTGTCTGTTGAGAATCTGATCAGTCTTTGTTAGCACAGTCTAAAGGGCAGCGTTGCAAAGTTGCAGGCAGCTATTGAAGCTATATTCTGTGACCAATGGAAAGCGTTTTCCTCTGTGCAAGTTATCTGTCTTTTCGGAGGCTGAGAATCAAAGCAGATTGTATCTACATTATTTCTATGCATTGTCAAAGCAGAACCAATCCACCCAGACATTCCGTTTCTCCTTACCTACAAAACTGAAAAAAAAAAAAAAGGTGCTATTTTAATTATTCGTAATACTTATGTTTAATCCTCACAGCCCGGTGGCGTAGGTGTGACAGCCATACTTTTACTAGAGAGCTAGGTTCATATGGGTTCCAGATAATCAAACTAGAACTAACTCAGAGAAACGCCACAATACTGCAAGGCTCTGATCCATCCCGTCCTAAAGGTAGACCAGATACCAAGAATAAGCAATCTGCCCCAGACTTGCTGATTTTTCCAAGGGTAATTGTTTTTATACTTTTAAACCTATTTATCTATTAAGTCATTCGTTCTTTCTTATTTTATTTTACTCTCTTTTTAACTTTTTTTATCCCTCGAATGTAGTAGATTCCTTATATATACTACCTGCTGTGACAAGCTGTCTTTTATTTGAGCCAGATGAGTAATGATTATTGTATCTCTTCAAAGTTGCCTAACTCTCCTCTTTGATAAGGTCTTGAATGACTCTCCCAACTGTGTGGTTGGCTTTAATTGAATCATCCATACTCTCTCATCTTTTTCGGTGCACAACAGTAGCCAGGACTAGCTCTAGAAGTTCTGATCGGTGTCCACACTTCCTTGGTCTAATATTTGAAGATTTACTTAGTGAAAGAGATTCTTTCACAATATACATTCCCTTTATGATTTTCATAAGCCAGAGTCATATCATTTTCAGGCTTTATCTTTCCAAAATAAAACCTTGTTGTTGTCGGGTGGTTTTTTTTAGGGCATTCTTTTATTAACTCTGATCTTATTTCCTTATATATAAGATAGAAATAAAAATGGTACTTACCTTATATGGTGATTGTGGCCATTACATTTAATTAGGCGGCTTCTGTAAAATGTTTACCGCTGTTCTAACTTATAGTTAGCACTTAATAGTATTAACTAGTATTATCATGTCCATTAACAGTCAATCAGTCAAATATGTATTAAGGTTGTGCCATTTACCAGCTGTTGGTGCTAAGCCCTGTGTATACAGAGATGAATAAAAGAATACTAACAGCCTCATGGAACCAATAGTCCAGATGCTCTGTGCAGTAGAATTTCTGCATGAAGGAAATAGCATATACCTGCACTGGGCAATACAGTGGTCGCCAGACACATGTGGCTATTAAACGTGTGAAATGGGACTAGCAGGTCTGAAGAAACGAAGTTCTAATTTTTTTTTTGAGAGAGAGAGAGAGAGCATGGGCACGTGAGCAGGGCGTAGGGCAAGAGAGACAGAGGCAGAGGGAGAGAGAGAATCTCAAGTAAGCTCCACACCCAGCACGGAGCCCATCAGGGGACTCGATATCATGACCCTGAGATCATGAGCTGTGCCAAAATCAAGAGTCAGAAGCTCAACCAACTGAACCACCCAGGTGCCCCAAACAAAGTTTAATTCTATCTAATTTGGGTTAATTTAACTTAAATAGCTCGGTATGGCTGAGCTGGACCACGCACATCTGCACCATGGAGACAACCGTATAAACAATCTCGGGGCAGTAAGTTGAGTGCTATATTAGAGGCATACGGCAATTTCTGTAAAACACAAAGGCAGAGGTGGCTGTTTCTCCTTGGGAAAATCAGGAAAAGCTCCACATAAGTGATGACATTGAAGTTGGGTATTAAAGGACATGTGGGTTTTTTTATAGAGTAAAAGTGGAGGGAAGGGCCTTCTGGATGCAGGGAATTCCGTGTATAAAGGGAAGAGTTTGGAGCACCCAGGATGAGTTGGCTTATGTTTATTTAAACCTAAAAGTGCTTGTCCATTTTGACACAAATCTGCAGATTTTCTGCCCACTCATCAATGTAGCAGTCTTGCTGCTTACAGCTTACTCTCAATCTATGTATTTACTACAATAATAAGTTAATAATCAGCAAATTGGAGGGGTCCTCCAATCTGCAGCCTTGTTTCTCTCCTCCAAAACATTTAGAGGTTAAATAAAGGTGACCTCAGGCATGATCTTTATGGGACTCCGATTCTTACCCTTCTCTTTGTTTTTTGTCCCTAAGACATTTCCTTGCCTTTTTATAATGTGATCCCATCCTACCTTTGCCTGCTCTATTCCCCACATCCAAATTAACGCCATGACATCCTCTGATGACGTGACATCATTTTTGTCCCTACCCACCCGCATATTGAGTCCACATCCCTCCAATCATAGCAGCATGGAGACTTTGGTGTGGTTCCCCCTACGCTGAGTTCCAGCGTATACCCTGGTTGTATCAGATAATTCAGATCATTTTAGTTCTCTTCACCACAGCCTCAGTCCGTTTTGTGGCCTCAGTCCGTTTTGTGGCACTGCCTAGGTAGGGCTTTGGTTTCACGACTGTGGGATGTGAACAAGGAAGCACGTGGCCATGATTCTGCCGGAAGCCACCCTGAAGGATGGAGGAGGGCTTTGCCCAAACAATTGCAGAGAAATGGGATTAGTGCATTGATCAAAATGTGTCTAAAACCAGATTATGCACACACACTGAATTTCCTGCTATCACTGGGCAATTTTGGCTTGAATTTTCTATTATCTTCAAGAAAGCACCCTAACATCTATGACTGCTTGGCTAGACTAACCTTTATTTCTTGATTGACTTCTGGATAAGTTCCCTTAGGACACGTCTTCTCTATCTGGTCAAGGGGTCTATTTCATCCTTGAAATAGGCAAGAATTTCCAAGATCAAAAAGTTAGCAAGCCCAGATATTAAGTCACATCTCTTATTCCAATACTCCCTTCTTGGCCCCCCCTCAGACTTAGAGAGTCTCACAGATGCAAGAGACCCCCGAACACATCCTGATCAGCGTGGCTGACTTGGTAATTCTCGATTCCTCCATTGTTCCTGGTCTAAGGCTGGTAAATTTTCTTCCTTTGACAGACTTTTCTAGATGGAGAATCTGTCTATGTACAATGGCAGAATTTAAGAACTACTAGAGAGTTGTTTTAGGTAATGGAGCCTACTTTCATGACATAATATTATGAAATAGTGGCAAATATTTACATAATACGTCCCTTGTGCTAGGCACTGTTCTAAGCACTTCATATAACTCACTGAACTCACATTTAATCTTCGTAACAAAGCTTTTAGTAGGTACTGGGATTATTTACATCTTACCTATGAGGGAGCTAAGGCACAGAGAGGCTAAGTAACTTGGGCAAGGTCACACAGCTAGTAAGGAGTTGACCCAGGAGTCAGACCCTGCCAGCCTGCTTCCAGACTTTAGCCTTAAAGAGTACATTAATACAGTAAAAAGAATTCTTAAATTGAGTACATAATGATGAATTTTATGGAGGCACCATTGGAAAAGTCCATAAATTTGAGTTTTCTGGTCTTCCTCATGAGCCATCTGCCCACTCGATTCCACACCCCTAGGACAACTTCTATTTACAAGGTTACTAGCAAACATTAGGTGTGATGCTTTTGGAGCAGAAGAGTATTACTTTGTGGAAAGCTAACCAACTCATTTGTGGCTTCCAGACATCCCAGCCTTGGTCTCAAAGACTCTGACGAGGACCGGTAGCTCACAGCTGTGCTGTGACCAGATGTGTCCGAACTTTGCTGACTATTTAGGCAGCTCCTCTCTGTGGGAGTTTGATTCTTGAGCCTCAAGACTACTTTCCTGATTATATTTCTTCAAGGCCAGATGACATATCATTTTTTAAATTACAAAGAAATTTGTTTCCAGATACACATGCGATTTCCATGTAATGACAAGACACCTGCAGAAGAATGACAAACATGGAAAAGACAGACAATACCAAGTAGCCCCTTTGGATGGCTTTTAGGCATTATCTACTAAAGCTAAAGCTATGCTTATTTTTAAATATTTAAATATCACTTCTAGGTATATAACCAAGAGAGGGGCATCCTATGCTCACCCCAAAACAAGCACTAGAATGCCCATTGCAGCTTTATCTGTAAAAGCCAAAACCTGGAAGGAACCCCCCACACCATGAATGAATATCCACCAATGCAGTAGGTAAACCAATTGTGCTCCAGCCACACAAGGAAACATCACCTTGATCTGCAGACAGCTGCAAAAAAATACAGATCAGTCTCACAAACATAATGTTGAGCCAAAGAAGCCCAAAAGAGTACCTGCTAGATGAGTCACACTGTATAACATGTAAAAACTGACACATCTTGTCTGTGCGATCAGATGATTCTTGGATGGGCAGGGCTGGGAGGGACACCAGGGGCTTTCTGAGATGCTGGTGTCATTCTGTGTTTTAATTTGGGTGCTGGTTACGTGGGTGTGATCTGTTTGTAAAATTTATTTGACGACTAATTTTAAGCTGTGCATTTAGGACATACATACTTTTCTGTAGGAAGGTGTCAATAAAAGCTGTTTTAAAAATAAAGTACAGACATGCAGTTTTCCCTGCAGTCTCAGTAAAGAGTCCAAACTGTGGGACTGTCAAGATGGTGGATTCGATCTTGCTCAGAGAATGAGGCCTTGATTTGAAGAAAAAAACCCTGGCCAGATCCCACGGCCCTTTAACCAAGTAGAACCAAATGGACCAAAACGAATATTTAAAATGTAATCAACTTATTTTTCAGATTTCTAGAATGTTTGGATTAAAATAAATAAACAGGATTTTCAACTATGAAGATTGTCCTGGTTTGACCTTTGTATTAATTTTCTGGATAGCTGGATTTGGAATTTCAAAACTTTGATGTGTTCCTCTGGGGGGGAAGATGTGTTTGAGTTCTCCTATGATGGTATTTTTAGCAGCATAACTTGGAACCTGCATCTTTTCTGAAATAAATAATGTGTGCTTAGTTTAGTAAAATCCTAAAACATTCAGGCGTTTTTCAAACCAAGAAAAGTGCCATACGCTGATAAATTATTCAGATTGCCTGCTCTCTTAGTTTTGTGAATAGCATACAACATCGTGATCAACGTTCAGGGTACTATTTCTCTTTCGAATTCAAACTCAACCACCATCTATTGGAAACTTCTTTTCCATGAGGTGCCATTCTGGATATTTCATATTCCTCATTCACTTAAACATTTATTGCAACTAGGTGATGTGGTTATTTATCCGCATTATACAAAGAAAGAAGCCGAAACTATTGAGATTGACTTGTCCAGCTGGAAGTCTGGCTCCAAATCTAGGACTTCTCCATCAATCTGGTGACCCTTGGATTCTGTCTTCTTCTAGTGACTGTCACTGCTGAGAAATCTAGGAGATAGGGAGACTTATGCTGTGCTCTCCGAGGCACCATCGTATACTCAGGAATCAATAGACGTTAGCATGGAAGAAGTAGCTGTGGTGAGAAACTATGGGCCCAAGAAAATTATGGGCACACAGAGAACATTCGCTAAACATTTCCATTCCCTTCTAGTGAGGATGAGGGCTAGGCAAACAAAATTCAGTCGAAATTTCTTTCTTTCATTCTTTTTTTTTTTTTTTTCTGGATCAGACCCAATTTTGACTACCTTAATCCAGGGAAATTTAACAATCCCTTTCACCCACACAAAATGTTGATAAGAAGGAACAAACTAGGGGGACCTTTTGTTCTATGATCTTGACCTTGGAACTGCTAAAGAATGTGCTCCTATTTCTCTGTCAGAAACTCTGCTGGAACTGAAAAGAGAAGAAACTGAAGTCTGTAAACAAAGTTCAGAAAGACGCACTTGGGTTCCAGGAACCGATTCACTTGGGCTCTGCACTCAGTCTGGGTTGAACTGGCAGCTTCAACATCTCTGGGAAGCCCCTAAGTAGCTTGGAGAACTCATGTGGCATCAAAGGGTAATTGCTGTCATTTGAAAGAATTAATGTTTGGGTTCTTCTTCGGGTGATATTGTGAGAAGAAAAATATTTATTAAAGATTGGCCTGTGTATGTGTGGAAAAACTAGCCTCCAGAGACAATAACAAAAGGAGTAGTGACCTCCACTGTCCTCCCATTAGGAAGAGTAGGGGTGAAAGGGCTGTTGTGATGACAGATATTTTTATTCTTCGTGCCTTCCCTTTAAAGCAAAACTGAACTGGGAAGTGGAACAGCAGGACCACTTGGGAATGTAAGTATGAAATCCTGCTCTCGGATCAGTCCTTCGCTCTTAGTCCTTCGGCCCTCACTGCTGTTCTCACTTCCAAATTCATCCTGCATGGATTCGCTCTTAACCGTTTGTATCTAGGGAGACTTCCCTCCGTCTTTTGTTTCTCTCTCTTGAATTCGAATTGAGCAATGACAAGACTTTGGTTTGAAAGGTCAGCCTTCAGAGGCCTCTAATTTCCTTCTCGACTCCATGACTAAACCCCCCAATGATCACCATGAAAGCTGATGCCAAAAAGTTTCCCCAGAGAGGGGTCATGGTTCCTGAACATTAAGTCCAGGCCTGTCATTCAACCCAAAGCTTTCTCGGTTTACGGATTTGCTTGCATTTGGTTGTCCTTTTGAAATTAATTAAATAAATCTAATCGAACCAGGTTGAACCAAATTACATGTGGGGAGCAGCTGCCCAGTAAATGTTCATTGGGTGAAAAACGAATTGGTTTCCCTTCCTAAACCTGGCTTTTTGTCTGAAGCTGAGGGAAGCAGTTGACATTAATTCTTCCTTGCTTGGTCCAAAGCTTATATACAGCCCTAGATCTCTAGTTATTTCCATTGTCAATATTCCTCTAGAATTTCTTTAATGCAGGGATGAAGTTGATGAATATGCAACTAGCTCCCCTGGGAGGGGTTGCAAACTAATGTTCCCCTGGGCCAAATCCAGCCCCAAACACTTTCATTGTCTTTTAAATTTTTTAAATTAGCATTTATGAGTCAGGAGATTTTATCTAAAAATACAGGTCTTTTTTTTTTAATATTTTTTATTATATTATGTTATTCACCATACAGTACATCCCTGGTTTCTGATGTAAAGTTCGCTGATTCATTAGTTGCTTATAACACCCAGTGCACCATGCAATACTTGCCCTCCTTACTACCCATCACCAGACTATCCCATTCCCCCACCTCCCTCCCCTCTGAAGCCCTCAGTTTGTTTCTCAGAGTCCATAGTCTCTCATGCTTCATTCCCCCTTCTGATTACCCCCCTTTCTTTATCCCTTTCTTCACCTGCCGATCTTCCTAGTTCTTATGTTCCATAGATGAGAGAAACCATATGATAATTGTCTTTCTCTGCTTGACTTATTTCACTTAGCATTATCTCATCCAGTGCCATCCATGTTGCAGCAAATGTTGAGAACTTGTTCTTTCTTTTTTTTTTCTTTTTAAAGATTTTATTTATTTATTCAATAGAGATAGAGACAGCCAGCGAGAGAGGGAACACAAGCAGGGGGAGTGGGAGAGGAAGAAGCAGGCTCACAGCAGAGGAGCCTGATGTGGGGCTTGATCTCACAATGCCGGGATCACGCCCTGAGCCGAAGGCAGATGCTTAACCGCTGTGCCACCCAGGCGCCCCGAGAACTTGTTCTTTCTGATAGCTGAGTATTATTCCATTGTATATATGGACCACATCTTCTTAATCCAGTCATTCTGTTGAAGGGCATCCTCAGGTCCTTCCCATATTACGCTATTGTAGGGACGAGTTGCTATGAACATTGGGTCATATGGCCCTTCTCTTACACTATGTCTGTATCTTTGGGGTAAATACACAGTAGTGCACAACTGTAGTCTGAAGTCCAAAATGTGGTAAAGCTCAATTTTTAACTTTTTAAGGGACCTCCACACTGTTGGTCCAGAAGTGGCTAGAATACCAACTGCATTCCCACCAACAGTAGGAGGGATCCCCTTTCTCCACATCCTCCTTCCATTTGTTGTTTTTGCATTCTCAATTTTTGCCATTCTAACTGGCGGCTAGGTGAGTATCTAGGGCGTGGTTTTGATTGAATTTCCCCTGATGGTACTGTATTTTTGGTACAATTTCATGTGTCTGTTTAGCCATTACTGTATCTTCATTGAAAAGTGCTCTGTCAGTATCTTCTGCCCATTTTATGATTTGTTTATTTGTTTCTCGTCATATTGAGTTTAGAAGTTCTTTGTAGATCTTGGATACCAGTCTTTTATCTGTAGCATCATTTGCAAATATCTTCTCATTCCGTGAGCTGCCTCTTATTTTTTGACTGTTTCCTTGGCTGTGCAGAAGCTTTTACTTGATGAAGTCCCACAAGTGCATTTCATTCTCTTTGTTTCTCTTTCTTTGAGATATGTCATTCAAAAAGTTGGTGTGGCTGATGTTGTAGAGTTGCTGTCCTATGTTCTCCTCTAGGATTTCTGATGGATTCCTGTCTCACATCGCAGGTCTTTCATCCATTTAGCGTTTATCTTTGTGTATGGTGTGAGAGAGTGGTCATGTAGCTGTCCAATTTTCCCAGCACCATTTATTGAAGAGACTGACTTTTTTCCACCGGATGTTTTTTCTTGTTTTGTCAAAGATTAGTTGCCCAAACAGCCAAGGATCCATTTCTGGGTTCTCTATTCTGTTCCATTGGTCTATGTGTCTGTTTTTGTGCCAGTACCATGCTGTCTTTGTGATCACAGCTTTGTAGTACAGCTTGAAATCTGTGTGATGCCCCCCAGCTTTGTTTTCCTTTTCAACAATTCCTTGGCAATTCGGGACCTTTTCTGGTTCCACACAAATTTAAGGGCTGTTTGTTCCAGTTCTTTGAAAAATGCCATTGGTATTTTGATCGGGATGGCATTGAAAGTGTAGATTGCTCTGGGTAGCATGGACATTTTAACTATGTTAATTCTTCCAACCCATGATCATGGAATATTTTTCCATCTTTTTGTGTCTTCTTCAGTGACTTTCAAGAATGATTTGTAGTTTCTAGAATATAGATCCTTTACGTCTCTGGTTCAGTTAATTCCAAGGTAACATATGGTTTTTGGTGCTATTGATCCTCTCAATAGATTCAGAAAAAGCATTTGACAAAATATAGCATCCTTTCCTGATTAAAACCCTTCAGAGTATAGGGATAGAGGGTACATTCCTCAATAGCATAAAAACCATCTATGAAAAGCCTACAGCAAATATCATTCTCAATGAGGAAAAGCTGGAAGCCTTTCCCTTAAGATCAGGAACACGACAAGGATGCCCACTCTTGCCATTATTATTCAACATAGTACTAGAAGTCCTTGCAACAGCAATCAGACGACAAAAAGGGATCAAAGGTATTCAAATCGGCAAAGAAGAAGTCAAAATGTCTCTCTTCGCAGATGACATGATACTCTATATGGAAAACCCAAAAGAAGCCACTCCCAAACTATTAGAAGTTATAGAGCAATTCAGTAACGTGGCAGGATAAAAAATCAATGCTCAGAAATCAGTTGCATTTCTGTACACGAATAGCGAGACCGAAGAAAGAGAAATTAGGGAATCCATCCCATTTACAATAGCACCAAAAACCATACGTTACCTTGGAATTAACTTAACCAGAGACGTAAAGGACCTATATTCTAGAAACTATAAATCACTCTTGAAAGACATTGAGGAAGACACAAAAAGATGGAAAAATATTCCATGCTCATGGATCGGAAGAATTAACATAGTTAAAATGTCCATGCTACCCAGAGCAATCTACACTTTCAATGCCATCCCGATCAAAATACCAATGGCATTTTTCAAAGAACTGGAACAAATATTCCTTAAATTTGTATGGAACCAGAAAAGGCCCTGAATCACCAAGGAATTGTTGAAAAGGAAAAACAAAGCTGGGGGCATCACAATGCCGGATTTCAAGCTGTACTACAAAGCTGTGATCACAAAGACAGCATGGTACTGGCACAAAAACAGACACATAGACCAATGGAACAGAATAGAGAACCCAGAAATGGATCCTTGGCTGTTTGGGCAACTAATCTTTGACAAAACAAGAAAAAACATCCAGTGGTAAAAATACAGGTTCTATCTCATCTTGCACTAGGTCCATATTTCTCTGAAGGATCACACAGGTGGAACAGAATGTCCGTCGTAGACAAGACAGGAGCCCTACTCCCTCCTACTTTGCAGGTCTGCCCTAAGAGCATTGCTCTCAATGATTTTATTTGCATGGCTCCCCTTCATATGTAGAGTAAATGCATATTTCTCTGTTCCACTAATTTAGACTGACAGTTGCATAATTTAAGGAAAAAAATGGAAGAGAGCATATGTTTATCTCTCAATAGGAAACAAGTTTTCACAAACATTTCATCATTTTTCAAATGCCTGGCCTCTTTGGACATTTCAATTTTCAACTCTTGCCCTACTGTCTTTTTTCTGTGATGGAGATTCGATGCTTTTTGCTTCTGGGAGCTTTACAAAAGCCAGATGGAGAGGAAACTATGGTCTGCAAAATAAATCTTCTTTCAGAGTTTTAATTTTCAGGGTGTCTTGGGGACTCAGTAGGTGAAGCATCTGTCTTCGGCTCAGGTCATGACCTCCGGAGGGGGGAGGTTCTTGGTGTGGGGCTCCCTGTTCAGCGGGGAGTCTGCTTCTCCCTCTCCCTTGGCTCCTCCCCCCATTCATGCTTGCTCTCAGTTTCTCTCTGTGTCTCTCAAATAAATAAATAAATAAAATCTTTGAAAAGAAAAGAGTTTTAATCTTCCTTTCAGGGTTTATCTGAATAGGAAATTCATTAACTCAGATTGTTAAATTACCAGAGTGTGCTGATAGGAGGCAAAAATTGAGGCAATGAAGCCGTAGACTAGACATGTAGCCAGTCCATTGGGATGGGGACCTGGGGTCACACATGCGACGGAGTCAAGCTGCCGTCAGGCAGGAAGCCGAGGGCAGGAACACCAAGATCAGACAGCTACCAAAGGGAGCCAAATCAAGAACTTACTGGAAGAGCCACATCAGAGCTCAGGAAACTTGAAGAAGAAACATGTTTGAAATGTTATGTCCTGCCTGGGTTTCAAGACTTCCACACACACAGAAGCTGAAAGCCAAGTGGGGTTTTCTGGCAACTAAGTTTACTTTTAATGTTGGTTTTTTGTTTTGTTTTGTTTTTAAAGATTTTATTTATTTATTTGACAGAGAGAGACAGCCAGCGAGAGAGGGAACACAAGCAGGGGGAGTGGGAGAGGAAGAAGCAGGCTCTTAGCAGAGGAGCCTGATGTGGGGCTTGATCCCAGAGCGCCAGGATCACTCCCTGAGCCGAAGGCAGACGCTTAACGACTGCACCACCCAGGCGCCCCATAATGTTTTTTTTTTAAAGTGTATTCTAACTAACCCTTCTACCAGATTACTGAATATAACACACAAATGGTTTCTTTAGCAACTTTTCTTAAAATATACATTTTATTAAAGTTTAACAATATACAAGTGTTCAGCTCATTGATTTTTTTTTTTAACAAGTGAACATACCATGTAACCAGAAACCAAATAAAAATAAATAAATAAAACATTACCCACATCTTCATGCCCCTTATCAGGCATGTCGCGGTAGGGATAACAGCTATCCTGATATATCACAGAGGGATTACTTTTTCTTGGTTTTTTTTTTTTTTTTCAACTTTACATACATGGAATAATAAAGTTAGATACTGGCTTCTTTTGTTCAGGATTTATTATGTTTCTGAAAATCACCTGCCTCATTGCATATAACATTGTTTTACTTGTGTTGTACGAAAACACTGTGATTTATATATCCCTTCTACTCTCGATGTACATTTGACTTGGTTTCAGGGTGGGGCTATCATGAATAATTCTGTCTTGCACATTTTTGCATGTATTTGATGGTGACTATCTGTGTGCGTTTCTTCTGGGTGTATTTTCACAAAAGGAAGCTCTGGGTCATAGAGAAAGCTCCTGTTCAGTTTTACAACCAAACAGTACGCTAACGTATTTACCTGACGTACACTCCCACCGGAGTGGGGGGACTTCTGGCTGAGCCACGGTATCACCAACACTTGGAACTGCTGGCCTTTTTCATTTCAGTCATTCGTGTAATCGTGAAAGGGTATTTTAATTGTTCCTAGTTAGCATTTCCCTAACAACCTACAAAGTTGAGCACCCATTCCTGTGAGGAACGGTCATCTGAATACCTCCTTTTGAAAAATGTCTTTTCATGTCTTTTGCTCACTTTTTTCTATTGTGCTTTCTTCCTTTTGTTTCTATGAGCTTTAAATATGAAAGTACATATATATACACACACACACATATATATTCTATATATGAATGCTTTTGGGATATCTGCTTTGCAAATATTTTCTCCCATTCTGTACCTGTCTTTTCACTGCCTTAGTGATATCTTTTGATGAACCGATATTCTTTTTTTTTCTTAAAGATTGATTTATTTTTTTTTTTGAGAGAGAGAGAGGGAGCAGAGGGGCCGAGGAAGCGGGAGAGGGAGAGCAATCCTCAAGCAGACTCCCAGCTGGGCATGGAACCCAATGCGGGGCTAGGTCCTGAGACCATGACCTGAGCTGAAGCTAATGGACCGAGCCACGCGGGGACCCTGGCGAACTGTTATTCGAAATAATAATGCAGTCTAATGGATCTTTTCTATGGTTAGGCTTTTTAGTAGATTGCATTTAGGAAACCTTTGCCTGCTTCAAAGTCATAAAGACGTTCTTCTATATTTTAACTTGGAAGCTTTATATTTTGTCATACCATCTGTGCATCTGACTTCAATTTGGTTTGCAGTGAGAATTAGGAGTGAGAATTCGTTTTTGTTCATATGGATATCCACTTGACCCGGCAGCATTTATGAACACAGTTCTTTCCCCCTTCCCCACGGCACAGCAGTAATCAAGTGACCATCTATGAACAGGTATGTGTCTGATTCTCCTTTCTGTGCCATCGGTCTACTTGTCTATTCTTGCACCGACACTCCTTTATCTGCTCTATAACGAAACTTCTTCTCTAGTAGTGTAAGACCTTCGGGTTTGTTTCCCTCTGCAATGTCGTCTTACTTACTCTTGGATCTTCTCATTTCTTACAGAAATTACAGAAGCATCGTCTTAATTTCTACATGTACATATGCATAGAAACGTGCTTGGAATTTAATTGGCTTTGCATTAAATTTATAGATCAATTTGAGGGGAGGGGAAATTTTTATAATTTACAGTATTGAGCCTACCTGCTCACTAACATGATTTTAGTACCTGTTTTATTAGGCCTTCAGCTTTCTCTCAAACTTGCTTTCATTTCTCAAAAAGGCTACACCCTCCTTCCCTGGAGATTTTTTTTTTTTAATTTTATCACTATCTTATTAACATACACTTTTTCTGATTGCACCAATAATCATTATTTAATGTACAAAAATCTTTTTAATTTTAAAAAAGAGGAGAGAAAAATCAATAATTCATCCATGATCTTAACCATCTAAATATCATCCATATATACCATAAAATGGAGGTATTATATGCATTCTTTTGTATCTTTCATTGTCTCTTAACAATATTTCAGCGAGATATTTTCTCACGTGAATAAATTTCCATTTAAATGTGATTTTTGAAATAACTAAGTAGAATTATTCCAATGTAGTGACATCAAATAAACTATGTAACAAAACCCTTTTTATTGGTAATTCAGGCTTTTTTCAGATTTTTCTCTATTCTGAGTCATACTGGAGGAACCATTCTTGTCAATAGATATTTGCTTTTATGCCTGACTACCAAGACTCTCTGAAAATATTGGGGTTCCTCAGGCTGGGTGTCCTTGTAAGAAGGACAATATCTTTCAATCCTGTGTGGCCATTCCTGATGTACCACCAGGATGCCCAGGGAAGACAAGTGACCTGAAGGGCTACCTCCTTCCTTAAGGTCACCCACATATCAGATTCTGGGAGCAGACAGTGCAGGGTCCAAGCAGATGCAGCCCGTCCCCGTGTCCTTCCACGGGAAGGCTGAGGTACTGATGGGCAAGAGCAGCACGCTTGGCAAGGTCATCGAAAGCATCTGGAAAACAACCCAGCTCCTCCATTTCTCCTATCTTCACTCACACCCAATGGGGGCAAACCCATTTGATAGTTTTCCCCAGGCATGACAACTCTTTTCCCTGAAGGTGTTCAGAAGCTTTAGAAGTGGTATACACGGTCCACGGAGGGTTTTAGGAGACATTACTTTCCACTAAGTTCTTCTCTAGTGAGTTTCTCATCTTATAGGAACATCCTTCCTCCCCTCCCTCCCCACCACCCTTCTTTCTGCCTCTCCCTCCTTTCTCTGTGAGGAGAAAACAGTGAGGAGGGCAGAGGGAGGGGATGAGCCCAAGAGGTGTAGGGCAGCTGTGGTCAAATACGTCTGGCTTTGCATGGAGTCTGGTGCTCATCTTTGTGGGATTTCAATTCTTGATTTTAGAAATTACTGTCCGGGGTGCCTGGGGGGCTCAGTCAATGAAGCGTCCGCCTCTTGATTTCTGCTCAGGTGATGATCTCAGGGTCATGGGATTGAGCTCTGGGTCGGGCTCTGTGCTCAGTGGGGAGTCTGCTTGAGGATTCTCTCTCTTCCTCTGCCCCTCCTCCAGCTCTCATTCTCTCTCTCTCTCTAAAATAAATAAATCTTCTGCAGCCAGATGACAAGTCTCCTCATCGATTCAGGGCTCCTCTTCAGGGCGGATTTATCATTTAGCTACATCTCATTCCAAAAAATTATTCCAGAAAGATTTATCTGCAATGGCATTTAGATTTGATGCCTGTATCAACTCACTCTGACTGGTGATGGGTAACTAGAGAACTAGGTGGAGAAACAGACTCCTGGTTTAGAAGGAAAGAATGCTAGGATAGTTGGTCAACACTCACTAAGGATGTGTGTTGGGGGACGTATAATTCTCATTCCGGGTCATGTGTTCTTATGGCTCGTGGTGCTAAATTAGAAAAGACATGGGAGGTTGATGATAATGACCATTATGAAACATCTAGAAGTTAAAGTTAGTTGGAGAATATTGGCAGGGAGTTCCTATGTATAGCTTGTATGAACCTTGGCTGTATGAACCTAATAATGTTCCCTTGAACCAAAGTGTTTCTCACGCCCTGAGGGACCTATCTCCAAGCCCCAAATATGTGTCCTTAAATTGCCCTTGATGTCTTCATGGCTTCACCCTCACTTTTACCCCTCCTACTCTTCTCCCCTCCAAGATGTTTCCTTTACTTTCAACAAGTATGTTCAAGGGGAGGAATTGCAAACAATAACAATTTAATTCAGTGCAATTTCTTGAATTCTCAGTTCAGTTGAAGTGCACCACATTCCTCTAATTATAAATTTTTAAATTTGCAAACCTTCACTGATTCGCACAAGGCACATACACTAGCAAAACCACGTTAACTCTGCCCGCCGCTAATGGATGGCATTATTTGCTAAATAGGGTCACTTCACACTTTGAAGCAAGTAGCCTTAGGGATACAAGATTTTGAAGCTCCCCTTGCACTTAAATAGAAGGCCTTCTACAAGGAGAGTGCCTGCCATGGACCAGACACTGGAAAAGCAAGGATGAGTAAGGTAACAGTCATTTCCCCTGAAGTTACCATAATATAAACTGGTTCTTTCAAAATAGGAGATGAATAACACTGTGATAAAAGCTGTCAACTGGGGGACCACTTATCAAGAGCCATGAGGGGTCTGAGATTTTGCCCTCCTTGCAAACTAAGGAATTCGTCCAACAGTTTCATGGAAGCTCACAGAAGACACCAGACTTCTGAGTCAAAGATAAAGAGCTCTATTACTCACGACACAAACATGAATATCATGTTTGTATCACTTCCCATCACCCAGCTGTTTCCACAAGGGGGACACAGAGGGATCTGGATGGATGCCGCACGAGCAGTGGGCTTGCTTCACCGCTGAGGTCCCTCGAGTTCAGGGACCCTGAATCTTTCCTACTACGCAATAAGCAGTAAGTTCTTCAGATGGAGACAGTATATCTACCTTCCAAAGCTCCTCCCTATATACGCAGCTTTGAAAAGACAGCCCAAAACAAAAGGACAGCTAGGCCTCCCACACAAGACATGGAGAACCACAAGAATGCTGTAGAGAATTAACTCTGCCTGGAAATTAAGGACGGCTTCCTGGACGAGTTGTCTAACTTAGAGAATAAGTGGGAGGTGACCAGGCGGAGAAGTAGGAGGGAAGACACTTGGGAGAGTGTTAACTGAGTGAGCAAAGACCTGGAGACAGAAGAGGAAAGGACAAGGGCAATTTGGAATTACTAGAGAGGAAAGTATTATTCTCGGCTCCAAAGATTTAACCAAATTTCGATCACCATTTCAATGTATTTTTTCTATAGGTTGATGTCATTGTGACCACAGTGATGTGTGGGACACAACATTGAGCTGTGGGTCAGGGGACGATCTGCTGGGATAAACACATTTTGCCTTCTGGATGAATGCCCCTCCACCCACCCCAAGTTATGTGGGAAACGCGCGGCTAACTGAGGACAGCTCCCTCCCCGTGGCCTCAGAGCCTTCGGGTCTTTCAGCACCTCCCACATGGGTCGTGGTTTCTAAATCCTTCACCATCTGGATCGTCTTTTCTCTGGGACGTATCCTGGGACACCACTCTAAAACTGTGTCATGCAGAACTGGACAGAATGAGACCCGAGCCCCTCCTGTAAGCTCCCGAGGATCTGAACAACTGAATGTATTGCTTGTTTCTGGTTCTGCTGGAATTAACGTTGCCAAAGCAGTGAGGATATCATCCTACCAACCCCATTAGTATTCAGTGAAGCTCTCAGACTGTCCTGGCCCAGGAAGGTGCTGGCCAGTTTGGAGAAAAGAACTCTTGGTCGCCTAAGGATCCTTCTTATATTGGGGCCAAAAGACCATCAGCATCAACAGAATGGGGAGGGGGAGCATTATGACAGTAAAATGCAGATTCCTGGGCTCCACCCCAACAAATCAGTCTCCCAGCAAGAGGGCGCGGGAAATCTGCATTTGTAACAGACTTTTATGCACTCAAATATTCCTATGCTCTCAAATATTAGAAAACTCCTGCTTAAGGAGGTCCTTTAGAAATGCCTCTGTCCTGAAGGAGTTAATAGACGTCCCCAAGGAGCCAGGGCACTCCTCCCGCTGCCAGTGTCCCTTCAACACCTCTCCCTGGGAGGAAGAAGTCAATCTCCTTATCTCACCGTTACAAGTGCAGTGGGGGCAGAGATTGCGTCCTTTTGTCCTGAGGGTGACTCCCGCAGACGACCCAGGCACTCCGATGTGATAATTCTCAGAAGACGGTGCAAACGGGTTGTCAGGCTTAGGGCGACGTGAGCATGAGTCACACAAGTAAACAGGACACCGAGTGCTTGATTGTCTAGGGGAGGGTACCAGCAAGCCTTGGAGGGCACACCGAAAACTGCCTCACGGCAAGAACCGGAAGCAAACACGTGGGGTACGGTGGAAGAAGAAATACAGAATGAATTGGGTTTATTTCCCTTCAAAGGCAAAGAAAAAGATATCTTGGGGATCTCCACGAAGAAAACCCACTCGATCTGTGGCAAACAAAAAGTTGGGCAAAAGCCAACAATTTTCTCTGAAATAAACGCATTGTATATGGTTACATTCAATCCTTTGTGTTTCTGGTCCTCCCACTATTTCTCTAGGTGAGATAAATTACACCTGTCTCATAGATGAAGATACTGAGAATAGGAGGATTTAAGTTATTTATTTATTTGTTCCACAAACACTTACAGGGCACCCCCCAGGCATGGCATCAGGGTCCCATAAAGGGTCAGTGGCTGGCTGCTAACTTCAGGACAAAGGCTTCCTGGGATGTCTGCTGTCAAATTCTCATCGTACGGTTACAAAGTGTACTAACGTGAGCACGTAAGTTACAGCGCAATTTAAATGTAAGTACAGGGCACTGCATAAACCAAAATAGGAATTACTCCCCCAAAGTGCACGGTGAATTCCAAAGGAATTGTATGGATTAGAAATGTCAGTGTCTGTGGTTTGGAGGGTCAGAAGAGGCTTCTTTGGGAAGTATGCACTTAAGATGGGCTTTTAAATATTAATAGAATTTAGTGAGGGTCTCAAGGATAGAGGGCATTTGCTCTGAGTTAATGTGGGACGTTTAAAATTCAAACAAACCACTGATTATACATAAAAATACCAGTTCACTCAGTCAAGCTATATGTATCTATTGAAGATTTACAGTGTGCACAACTTCGTAAATCGCTGGGTTCCGGGGTTCCGACATCATAAGGACACCCAAGGACACCTGGTTGTTTAGATAGTGAGAGCCAAAAGAATTAGGAGCAAAGTAAATTTGGCTTCTGGGGGATGTTGCATGTTCCAGGAAGACTAAATGGTGGGGGGAGTGTGTGTGTGTGTGTGTGTGTGTGTGTGCAATTGTGTTTTTCCAGGAAAGATAGCTCCAAGGCTATTTTTTAGTTTTTCCCTATTCTTTTGTAGTAAATTACTTCCTGAAACTGTAAGGGGAAATGTGTGTGAGACGTTGTCCCTCCTATTAAGAGGACAGATTTCTATTAATTTTATTTCTCAGAGCTTTGCACTATGATTTTCATTTCTTTCTTCCTGGGGCCATACATCTTAGCTTCCCCCTTGATTCAAGGTACAGTGAAAAATTCTTAGAATGGAATTTTTGTGTTCTGAGTATTTTTATAGTGCCTCCCCCGGGGCATATATTTTTACATTTTTTTCTTTTATTGAAATATCCAAAACACATATGACTAAACGGCAGATATTCGTTACACTTGTGCAGTGAGCACACAAATCCTTTATTATTGTATTGTATTGGGCAGTGTTGTGTTGTCGTTTTCTGTACCTTATCTATATAATAACATATATAAAATATATAGGGGGTTGTATCATATTTACATTTTTCAAAATAGAAACAAACTTTTCGCCCAGTTATAGCACTCTCAAATTCTTGGCACCAGGAACACTGGACAAGGCTACAACCCAAACTCCAGCATCAAACACTGAGGCAAACCCCAGGAAAATCTAAACCCAGCGCAGCAAGAGGCAGGAAGGTGATAACATTAGCTCGGGTTGACAGTTACAAAACTGTCTTAATATAAGAAGCACCAGCCAGAGAACAAGAAGAAGAAATCGTATAATTCCTTATTTTTTGATCTCTCTCTTCCTTACTTTCCCCTAAGGCTTCTGAAACATAAGGCTTAGACCCCCAAAGAGGCCTTTCTATGTCAAGTTCAGAAAAGCCTTTAGGAACTCAAGAAATGAGGTCACTGACTGGCTCACTGCATAGTAAGTGGGCATCTCTCTCGAATTTTTTCACACACAGGTTGTCCTCTGTTTTGAGCAGCTAGACCTGGACTGCCCTCAGCGGTTTCCATTTTGGGGGAGTTTCGTGTTTGGAGGACAATGAAACATTTTTTTAAATAGACTTTTTTTTAAAGAACAGATTTACAGAAAAATTGAGAAGATCTTACAGGAAGTTCTCATATACCTCGCGCCCAGTCCCTCCTAGTATTAACAAGTACGGTACATTTGTTGTAGTTAATGAAGCAATATTCACACATTAGTATCAACTGAAGTCCATGTTTTATTCATATTTCTTTAATTTTCACCTACTGTCTCTATGCTGTTCCAAGATCCCGCCCAGAACACCACACCACCTGTAGTCACCTGACTCTGTTGGCTCCTCTTGCCTATGGCAGTTTATCAGGATTTCCTTCTGTGTTGATGACCTTGACAGTATTGAGGAAAGCCAGTGACCCATTTTGTAGATGTCTCTCACTTGGGATTTGTCTGATGCTGTCTCCTGATTAGACTGGGGTTACGAATTGGGGGAAGGAGGGTCACATAGGTGAAGTGTCCTTCTGATCCCGTTATAGCCAGGTTACATGCTATCAACATGCGTAATGACTTTGATGTTGACTTTGGTCACCTGGCTGAGGTAGGGTTTGTCCCGTTTCTCTGCTGTACGGTTACTCCGAGCCCCCATATTTCCATACCCTCCTCTTTGGAAGGAAGTTACCTCGCACAGCTCACACAGAAGAAGTAGGGAGCATATGCATCCATTTTGGATTTTTTGGAATATTTCTGCACAGAAGAGTTGTCTCTTCTCCTCTAGTTATTTTTATTCAATCATTTCTTGTATCAGGACGGACTTGTGGATATTTATTTTTTCTGTTGGGTTAGAGTCCAATGCTCTGTTATTTTGCTGCTCAAGTTGTTCCGACTTTGGTCACCGGGAGACCTTTATTGGTTCCTGCTGGTCATGTAATTTTTACATAAGTATGACTATCTCTGCAAACACTCTAACTTCAAACACTGGGAGGCTAGTCCACTGATGACAAAACTTACTCTTAAGCCTAACGCACAAACGGTAAATCGTCATATTCTACTTATGCTTAGGTATTAATTTTCCAGGGTTGAAAATTATTTATATTAACAATCAGAAGCCACAGAAGAAGGGCCTGAAGAAGATGTGGGCCAACAACGCCAAGGCCATGAGTGTGCAGGCCAAGACGATCAAGCTCACCAAGCCCAGAGAGGTCAAGCCCACCATGCAAAGGGTGGCAGCCACAGGCTCAATCCACTTGCTGACGTCGCCTACCCCCCGGCCTGGGCAGCACACTCATGCTGCTCATGCCCGCAGCCCAGGAGTCTGGGGCTCTGCTGGCCAGAGTCTGGGGCCGGGGCTCAGATCAAGATCCAAGCTGCACTATAGCTCTGGCCTAGTTCCAGCTCCAGTTCAAGATCAAGAAGGTGCCCAGGCCTCTGCCCAGGCTCCCGAGGAGAGGCCTCTGTCTGCCGGTGTGACGGTGCAGGACCAGCGTGACCCTGGGCTGCTGTCTGCATGGGGCTGTGTCCTCCTGCGCGTTTATGAATAAGCCTAAGGCAGGATCTAGCAACAAAGGAAGGGAAGAAGGGGGGAGGAAGGGAGGGAAGGAAAGGAACCAGAGTTATTCTGTTAAGATGAGATTACCTATAAGATGAACTGAGGTTACCTTCCAGGTGAATTGGAGTTACCATGGCAACAGGTTGTGGTTTCTGGTTTGACAATTGAAACCTTTAATGCAGCTAACTATCAGTCAAAAGTTGGAACCAGCATGCAGAACTGGGGGCTACGTAATCCCAAAATGAGCCTTTTTGAGCCACAAACACAGAGAAATGGTAACCTCCCCCACACACACATACACACACACACACACACACACACACACACACACACATTCTTTTGGGGTAATTATGAAGATAATGAAGGTTCCAAGTTAATATTTATCACAAGGGGTTCGTTTTTTCAACCCTGTCCTCTGGATTCATATCTTTCTTAATTTCTTTCAAATATGTCACATGATGTGGTTAGATGATACTCCGACTCCTACCAAGGTTGGTTTATTAACTGATTGCTTTAAATAAAGCTATTTCATGTCAGAGTATATTCTCTACAATTCTACAGTCATTTTAATGACAAAGATGTGTCATTTCCTCTTTTCCTAATTTTTTCCCCTTTACCTCTACATTCTGTGAGAATTCAATTTTCTTTCCTATAAGTGGATTTGATTTTTTTCTTTGTAATTGGAGTATCATAAATTAAATGCTCATTATAAACTTCCCCTGACCCAACTGCCTTATGAATTTTTTTGTGTGTAATAGCCACTTTTCGTTAATACCCATGGATTACATTTTTGAAGATTTGTGTATCATTTTAGAAAGAGAGAGAGAGGGAGAGAGAGAGCATGCGAGGGGGACGGGGTGGAAGGGAGAAGGGCAAAAGGAGAGGGAGAGAGAATCCCAAGCCGACTCCGAAAGAGCTCTACGGAATTGGCTCACGAGGGGCGAGGCTGGCATGTCTGAGGTCTGCAGGGCAGGCGGCCAGGCATCTCTGCTGTTTGTCTGAGTCTGCAGGGGGTCTAGGTGCAGAAATCGTTCAGATTTAAGTCAGGTGTTGTCAGTTCCCCAGAAGAAATACTGCTGTTGTAGGAATCCTGTTTCTCTGGAGAACCTTGTCTAAGACTCTGTGTGTGTGTGTGTGTGTGTGTGTGTGTGTGTGTGTGTGTGTGAGTGTGTGTGTGTGTGTGTGTGTGTGTTTGCGGCTATGAGGTGCGATACAGAAATGACTCTGTAAGACTTCTAAGGCCAGGTGAAGAAAAGGTGATAGAGCTTCTGCTTGCTCCTTTTGGGGTTCTTGGGGTCGAGACCCAGCCACCATGCTGGGAGGATGGCGAAGAGCCAAACGAAAACAACTCATGTTGGTGCTGTGGTCACAGTCCAGCGGAGATCGGGTGACAAGCAGCCTCGAGCACCAGACGTGTGAGTGAGCGAGCGATCTTCTATTCCAGGGCGAGCCGTCTTCTGTTCCAGCCCTTGGCTGCTGAACTACACTGTTCATGCTTTGAGGAGCAGAGAGAAGCTACTCTCAGCTCCCCCCGCCTCCCACGGCCCAAGTTGCAATTTGTAAGCAGACGAAACGCCTGCTTCCTTCTCAGCCGGTACTCTTGGGGTGGATTGCAAGCAGCGACAGAGCGCTGGGACACTCTGTGGAGGAAGGTATGGATCGGCCGAGACTAGGATGTTCCCTCTGGTACCGCAGTGACGATCAACCCTCAAGCGGCAGAGACCTCCAAGAGCAAAGGTTTACCTCTCATCATGTCACTTGTCACTGTGGGGCCACTGCCGCTCTACCCCCAAGAATCTCTGTTCTGGACTCAGATCAGCCTCTGTCCGCAACCTGCTGATTCACAGTAAACTAGGGCAGAAGAGACAACAAAGGAACCTTAGTGTGACTCTTAAAGCTCCTACTTGGAAGAGGTGCATGTTTCCATTCACACTTCCCTGGACAAAGAAGTCACGTGGCCAAGGCTGACAACAGGAAATAATAATTCTGCCCGGATGGAGCGCAAGTCCCACAGGCAGCCACACCCGGTGGGCGGGCAGCACCCTCAGCAGGGAGGGCTGTGGGCTGAGCAGTCTCGTGATCTACCAGAGGGAACATACTTAGAGAGCAGTCAGAGCGCCCATGGTTTGGACTCTCTCTACGTCTACTTTCAGAAAAGACATTGGTCACATATCAACAGCCCCCTTACAACGGTGCCCACTTTGCAGCCTGAGTGGAAGACTGTTTCTCTGTTCCCTATCCCTCCTCAACCTTCATCATACAGTCTTGTAATCACTCTGCCGCTGGCGGGGGCTGGGTGGATGGTCGCAGGATGGGTTTAACCTGAAGGCTCTCCTTCAAGGGCAGTGAGGAGTTCTTGAGGTTTTGAGAGCAGAGGAGAAAGCAACCTGCCTCCTACTTTAGACAGACTGATCTGGGGGCCATTGGGAGCATGGGTTCAAGTAGGGTGACCCCGGAGGCCAGCTGACCGGCATTTCTGAGGATTTTGTCTAGAACAGTGGTGACTGGAGTCTGAGGAAGATGACAATGGGACAAAGAGGAAGGAAGTGGTTAAAAACATGTGGGTAAGTGGCAGTGACCAGCATAAGTGATAGCTAGGATGTGGAAAATAGGAGAAATAGGGGGGATGCTTGAGTTTTGCATCTGAAAGCATTCCTCAGCAGGGTGGAACAGACCTCTGGGAAGTGTCTTTGTTGTGTTACCATCTCCAGCTTCCCAGAGAGCCTAATCTACAAAGATGTGTCCAGGAACGTTGGGCTATTGCTCAAGGAGTGAGTTTCCTGTTAATGTTTCACTGCTTCTCTCACTGGTCTTCTCCATTTCTTAACCCAAATCTACATGAAAAGAGTTTTAGACCAAGAAAGACAGTAATGGCAAGAAAATTTCTACCTGAACTTTGCTGAAGTGTGTCTGTGAACGCCTGGCGAGGAAGGAGGTGAGGTCACCTCAGATGACGCTGTCTACCGCTCCATGATCCATGACAAGCGCCAAGAGACCCAGGGAGTTGTCGGCAGGCATATCTACACGGGTATTATCCGTTTGAGTGGCCAGAGAAAACTATCCCTTGAGGAACGAGGAAGGAGAGAGAATTTACCTGCCCAGATTCCTCTTGACTGATGTTCCCCGATGGTCAAGTTTCTCCCCACAAGGAGATAATGCCCCTGGACTTCTGGGTGTGTCAATCCAGCCCTTCCAGTGACCCCCTGGAATGCTAGATCCCAAACCCCCATAAGTGCTGTTCTGTGCTGGACACGGTGCCCAGAACCGGAAACTCCCAAGCGTGCAGGTGGTCAGTCAGGGCTGAGCGAGCACACTCCGGGCAAGTTACAGGTTGGCCTTGGGAACAGAATGGGGGGCACATGCAGAGTTTAGGGTTCTGTACTGATAGCTCGGGTCCCAGGAGATGGGTGGAGATGAAGGGGTCTGAAAGGATGGGTGAGATCCAGGGGCTTTATTCACATCATCGGATCCTCACAGCTCATAAGCGAGGTTCCAGGTACCGGCCGATGCCCTCCTGCTAGGGATGCAGCGAGATTTGGAAGGAAGTCCAGGTCACAGCACGAGATCGGTAGGCTTGGACCTGACTTTTGGCATCATGGGGGAGTCCGTGTCTGCTTTGCTCCCATTGCATTCCCGCAGATGGGTGCAGTGTCCGCCTCATCGTATGCATTCAGTCGGTACTGCGCCAACGGAGTTAGGGAATAAGACACTCCGTGAGTAGGAAACAATATCACATATGCAATTCTTCCTTCTCAGCTTTCCTGTTGTGTAATTATTCAAAATCACAGGACTCTGGACACATTTGAGTGCTGAAAAATATAAAAAATATAGTTTAAAAGGGAAAAAAAGGGCCTCAGTTATGTACTTGATTTTTCATTGGTAGGAGTACTCTTCTCGCCTGAATATATTATTTATGAAGAGGTGCTCACTGAAAGCAGACTGGAATCTTCATCTCATCAGTTAGAAACAGTTTTTACATTAAAAAAATAAAACAGCTGGCTTTCTTATTTCAAATGTTAGACTCGAAGCAGGAACCTGACTCCCAGGCAGTGATCAGTCACCAACATGGTATAAAAGCCTCAGAATTATAGCACTTAGTAAGGTATTGAGTTCCAATAGCTTCGAAAATCCGTAATATTACAGATATCTTGTTTTTTCCATCCTTGACTGCTATCGTTAGCTTTCCATTTTGATGATAATTGGGTGAAAATTGACTATGGGAACATTATTCAATAACACAGCAGCTTGAATAATATATATGTCTGCCAATGACCTGTATATTCTGAGTCTAACATCAAGTAAGAAAAGGAAGATAAAGTATAAATTTGCTTTGCAGTTGCGTGGCTTATTTTTTTTTTTCCTGCAGAAGTTGACAAGCTGATACTAACATTTATGTGGAAATACAAAAGACCCCAAGTAGCCAAAGCGATCTTTAAAAAAGAAGAACAACATAGAGTACGCATATTTTCCTATTTCAAAACATACTGGGATAAAGATTGTGTGGTGCTGGCATAAGGGTAGATATATAGACGGCGGAATAGAATTACAAATGCGTATGTACACCCTTGCATTGACATTGGTTGACTTTTGAAAAAAGGACCCAAGACAACTCAAAGGGGAAAGAGTTGTTTAAATGGTACTGAGACCACTGGATCTCCATGTGCAAATATATCAAATTGGACTCCTATCTCATGCCATATCCCCAAATTAACTCAAAATAGAACACAGACCTAAGTGCAAAATATAAAACTATGAGATCCTGGGACGCCTGGGTGGCTCAGTCGTTAATCCTCTGCCTTCGGCTCAGGGCGTGATCCCAGCGTCCTGGGATCGAGCCCTGCATCAGGCTCCTCCACTGGGAGCCTGCTTCTTCCTCTCCCACTCCCCCTGCTTGTGTTCCCTCTCTCGCTGGCTGTCTCTCTCTGTCAAATAAATAAAATCTTTAAAAAAACAAAACAAAACTATGAGATCCTTAGAGGAAAACATAGAAACAAGTCTTTGTGACCTTGGGTTCAACAATGGATTCTTAGATAAAATGTCAAAAGCACAAATGACAAGAGAAGGAAACAGACAAAATGAACTGCATTAAAATTAAAAACTTTCATGCTGCAAATGATGTTAAGAAAGTACAAAGACAGCCCAAAGAATAGGAGAAATATTGTAGATCATATACCTGATAAGTAACTCACAGCCACATATGTAAAAAGCTCTTATAACTCAATAATAAAAAGACAAGCAGATGAAAAATGGTAGTGGATTTGCATAGACATCTCTCCAAAGGGGATGTGCAAACAGCCAGCACACTCATAAAAACATTTTCAACGTTCTTAGTCATTAGGGAATTGCAAATCAAAACCGCAGTGAGATTGCACTTCACATCCACTTAGGCTGCCTCTAATCAAAAAGACAGACAGTGACAAGTGTTAGGAATAATGGGGGGAGATTGGGACTGCATTCTTTGCTCTCAAGTGCTACGTAGACAAGTTTGGCAGTTTATTGAAATGTGAAACGTAGAGTCAGTTACCATACAATCCAGCAATTCTGCTTACTCCTAGGTAAATACCCGAGAGAAAGAGAGAAATGAAAACGAGCCCATGCATGTTTGAGGCAGTGTTATTCATAATTGCCACGGAGTGTGAACAAATGTTCATCAACCGCTAAGTAAAGTGACGTATCCACACCGTGCCCTACCATGCGTCCACAAAAAGGAATGAGGTTCTGGTACCTAGTACAACACGGATGAATCTTAAAGATAATAAGCACAGCGAAAACAGCCAGTCATGAGAGGCACCATGTTACCTGATTGCGCTGATGTACAATGTCCAGAATACAGACAGGAAATCGATTAGTGGTTCCCTTGGGCTGAGAGGGAGGAATTGGGGGCTCACTGTTAATGAGTATGGGTTTTAGGGGGAGGTGATGAAAATATTCTGAATTTAGAATATGGTAAGAGCTGCACAACTCTGTGAATATATTGGAAAAAAATGGACTATACACTTTAAATGGGTGAATTGTACGGGGGCTTTGGGGGCAGCGGGGAATATTTCGTTTCTCTGAGCCTCAGTTTCATTATTTGTAGGATACTTAGTTTACAGGTTTTTGTTGCAATGAAGTGATGTATGTAAAGTGCCCAGAGGAGGACGTGGCACTTGGGAAGGTGCACAGCAATGTTTACTGTTCAAGGAGGTAATTTTAACCCATTTTCAACATGGATTTTAAAAGATTCATTTATCTATTTGAGAGAGAGAGGCAATGCAAGCATGTGGGGAGGAGCGGGGTAGAGGGAGAGGGAGAGAATCCTCAATTCATTACTGGAGAGTCCAGATTTTTGCACCGAGCCTCTGTGTTGCATTCTCTGGGCATGAGAGCAGTCCTCTAACATTTAAATGTACCCTGCCAGGTGACCCATGCACACTCACTGCCACCAAGGTTAAATTAAATGACCAGGTCGAAATGCTCTGCCTGACATTGTGGACTATTTGCAGGAATCAGAGAATGCGACTGTATGCACTCAGTGTGAGTTGAGGCACCTGGCTTGTCTTGCCCGCTAGACAGCAAGCTTCCAAGCAGTGGAAACGCTGGCCAGTATCTTCCCTTGTACAGCCACGCAGTAGGGATGCTGGGGCCGGGGTGCGTGCTTCCTGGAAGAGGCTAGCTGCTTGGTGGTGCAGGAAAATTAGCCTCGTGTGATGGCTTCAGCTAGTGTCCAACAGGCATGGTCCACTTTTGAGTTGGTAATGGATATTTTGCAATCCATTTCTCAGAAAAAATGAACCTTGGGATTTCCTAAGATCCTCTGTGAACATCAAGTAGCTCTTCACTAAGTCAAAGCTACAAAATCAAAGATACAAAATCAGGATGGCTTCACCCAGCGATGGATCTGATGTGGTTCTTCTTGACTATAACTCCAACAAATGTGTATGTACCTTATTTGCATGGGAACTGCCTTTAAAATATACTTTTGTGGGATGCCTGGGTGGCTCAGTAGGTTAAGCAACTGCCTTCAGCTCAGATCGTGATCTCAGGGGCCTGGGATCGAGCCCCGCATCGGGCTCCCTGCTCAGTGGGGAGCCTGCTTCTCCCTCTGCCCCTCCCCCTCCACTCCTCCTCTCTCTCTCTCACAAAAATAAATAAAATCTTTAATATATACACCCTTTGTGGAAGAAAAAGAATAATCCCACATAATTCCAATGCCCACTGCCTGGAGATAATCATCTTTAAGTTTTCATGAATATCTATTCGTATCTATATAGAGATACATTTAGATATGGAAGGACAGAGTTTGATGTCATTTTCTTGAAAAGCCTTTTCCTCATCTTCTACCCCCACCTCATTCTAGATTAAGTTTCTCTGTTATACCAATTTATAGCACGTGTACTTTTTCTTGATGTTCCTTATTAGAGAATGTATTACTTAATTAATTACTATAGATGTTTCCTGCTGTAAATATCCACTCTGAGATAAACTCAAGTGTCTATCTTACTCATACTGTATCCCTAGAATTTGAGTGCCAGGGAGATCGTTGGATACACTTTCAACACATAGTTCTTGAATTAACAAACTAATAGGAAGGGTCTATATGCGTGTGTATGGACGCGCGCTTCCAAAGCCAGTTAGCTGCCACCTCAATCACGGTGTCAAGGGCAATCATGAAGGAATCACGTGGACACAAAGCACGCCACTTTAGCTCTCATTAGGAACCACTGCGTTCCGTCAATCTGGAACAGAGTAGAGAACTCACACACGTGTGTGTGTGCACACACGGTCGGTGAAAAGGGATAGGAGGCAGAGAGGTTCCTGGCTGCACTGAGCCTGGTCTGGTCTTCACTAAGTGCTGCTTGGGAGCCTTCTCCAGGTAGGAGCCGTCATCTAAGTCTCATCTCATGCCAGAACCAAGCCGGCTCTCAGTGAAAGCTCCCTAGGCTTCCAGTGAGGATGTGACTAAGCATTCCTACAAATGACATTGCTCATGACTTAGGAATCTCTCTAGGGTATAAAAACTCAGTCTGCATTGTGGGCAGAAAGGTGTGTGAACGTGCACAAATTTTGTCTTCTTGGAACCTCCATTTCTTCTTAAAATGGGGATAGGGCGCCTGGGTGGCTCAGCCAGTTAAGCAACCAACTCTTGATTTTGGCTCAGGTCCTGACCTCAGGGTCCCAGGATCAAGCTCAGGGAGTCTGCTTGAGATTCTCTCTCTGCCTCTGCCTCTCCCCCCAACTTGTGTTCTCTTTCTCTCTAAAATAATAAATAAATCTTAAAAAAAATAAAATGATGGTAATAACACCTGCTTCAAAATTGGAGAATAAAATGCAGCAGTGAAAATAAAAGTAAAAAGGGTACTTGCACGGACCAGTTGATAATACTCTGTAAATGGAAGCATGAGACCACCTCAAACCCTGCGCCTCTGAGACCCTCCACCCTGTCCTCATTCCTTACAAGAGACCATCTCGGTAAACTTCCCTATTCAAACACTGCCTCTTATTGCCAAGAAGGTACCTATTACTGTTGTCATCTGGATTCTGGATCTTTATCCAAAGCAAACTAGCTCTAGGGTCTACAAGTCTGACGGAATTATACAGCACCCCCCCCCAGACCCCAGAAAGCCTTTGAGATTGTTACTCTCAGACAGTAACTACCAGCAACTCCATCTGCTCTTCCGGCTGTGCAGGGATTCAAACCTGCACCTTCACTGGAACGTTATAGTGCTGAGCGGAGCACTTCCGTGAGCGAAGCCAGGCGCATAAAACCATATATTATATGAATGACATAGAATAGTTTTAAGCCCTCAGAGACAGAAAACAGACTGGTGGCTTCCAGAGCCTCGAGGAAGGGAGAGTGAGCAGCGGCTTCTGAATGGGTGCAGGTTTTCTTGGGAGTAGCGAGATGTTTTGGAACTAGAAGGAGGCGGTTGGTTGCACAACACGGAGCATGCCGCTTGCCACTGAATTGTATATTTCAAAATGGGTCATTTTATGCTATGTGAATTTCACCTCAGTTAAAAACAACAAGGTGGCGGGGGCAAGGAAGGGACTTTCCAAATTCCAAGTTGTTAAGAAAATCCTTTCTCAGTGGAAAAATGAGTAAGGTATGATGCATAGGAAAAGTCAAGAGCTGGAGGATTGGAGAAAACGCCCCAGAGCAGAGCACAACCTGCACAACGCAGACTTAGCAGGATGGGTGTAGACGGTGCCGTGCTGAGTGCCCTTCCTGCATGGATTCCAGGTTCCGCCAACCCAACAGATGGTCTTCACGGGCCCTCCAAAGTGCAGTCACGCCCACAGATTGCTTCCTGGTGCTGGAATCTCAGCTCTCCCATGGCAGACACTGGGGTATTGCATTAACCTTTTAGTGAAAAGCCTGGAATGGTGCCCGGCTCAAAACTCGTAGTTGTTCAGTAAATATTTGCTGAGACAAAATCCTCTAGTTGTGTTTGAACACCTTTTCTGCCATCAGTGCGAAGTTTGAACACAGTCCTTCGCTAACAGCTCTGTCCGCTCTTACCTAAGATGAGTGTAGAAAGAGTCCCCTCCACGTGCTGTGGTTAAGGAGTCCGATCTATTCCTGCCTGGCCGCGGCCGAGGGCCAGACTGCATCACTCACCAGCTATCTTCACACTGTGAATCAGACCTTCTCTGTGGGGCAATAGCACAGTAGGGGAGCAGCTTCCGAGGACGGGGGACCCTGGGTCTTTGCTTAGAAATTGTGAAAACCTTGCCAGTACTGGTCGAAAGTCCTGGCGGTCTTCCATCGCCATAGTGACAGAAAATCCCAGGGGGTTCGTGCAACTTCACTGCTAAACTTCTTGCCTGCTTCTGCAGGGTCAATGAAGCCATGATCCACTATTACCAGTAGGCACCGGGTCATTTATTTGCAAGCCAAAATGAACCTGTGGGGGTCCAAAGGCAAAGCTGCCAAGTCCTATGACCTAAATGTATCAACAAGTGGGGTAAAAACTTCTAGAGATGCTCTTCGGGCTGTTCCAGGTCTATGTTCCACCAGAGAAATATTTCAAATACTGGCTATGAACCTAAGAGACGGAACAAAATACAGATTTCTGCGCTCATTAGTTAATCCGTGAGCACTGGAGATTTTGTAGAGCCTTTATTTACAATAGAAAATCATAATGCCATTACAAGGGAAGCTAAGAATAACTTCTGTGCCTTGGCCTCTCTCCTCCCCCTGGTGTGTGTTTGCAAAGGGCAGTTCCTCACACGGTGGTCCTTCAGCATCGCCGTTATCAACGGTAGTCGGTAATGTGCGGATTCCCAGGCACAACACTGGACTTACTGAAACATCTCTAGGAGCGGAACCTGCCAATATGTATTTAAAAATATTCCTCGGGCCACACGTATGCATCTTTATGGTTAAGATGTATTTCCTTCTTGTTCTTCACAATTATCAGAAGGGCAGGTGAGATGTGTCTTCATTTTGCGGAGAAAGAAATGGAAACTCAAGAGATGTTAAATCCAAGGCGATACAGTTAATTTGTGGCAAGGCTAAAATTTGAATCCGGATTTGCCTGATTTTGGATCTCATCCTTGGCTTGCCCTGCGCTGGAAAACAAAAAGGGGGATCAAACTATGAAATGACTGGGATATATCTCCAGAGGGATAAGGAATCTTTTCAACCCGCAGAAGCCCAGTTAGGACTGGGGAAACAGTGCCATCTGGTGGCCGCCTGGGAGCAAAGCGAACGAGGGGGAAAATCAATTTTTTTTGATTGAACAGGGGATCATTTCCTCTTGCTAGCTTTGCGGCACTTTTCGTGGATGGGTTTGTGTTAAGTCAGCTTCGCTCCTTTGGAGGACCAGCTGACTGGTGTTTTGTGCTTTGGTTTTGTAACCGAGAACTTTTCTTCTCCTAGCTGAAGTTAATTGACTCATATAGGGCAGGACACCTCAGGTCTTTAGTGCCACATAACAACCAGTAGATCCAAGGGACCCTAGTGAAACTCTTTGTGGAACCAACATACCTTGTATCTCTAGAAGCTTAGTCTTCATTTTAAAAATTTTATTCAAAAGTGGGGTTTGTTTTGGGTTTTGTTTGTTTGTTTTCCCATAGTTACAAAATCTTTTTGACAAAACCAAGGTGTCATCAGAGTGTTAAAGAATAGGACCCTCAACAGCCACTTGCAGGAGCCCCCAGAGATGAGGAGCCCCTCTGCCCCCTCCACTCCAGCACACGGACCTCTGCAAATCCCCGAGGAAGTCACCATAGGGAGCTGTCCGTGGGCAGGTGCCTCATGTGGACCACAGAACTATCCAGACAGCCCCCAAAACAGCCAGTGTGGCCTGACAATTCACCTCCAAGATGGCACAGAATCTGCTTACGCCACCCCAGGCAGCTGTGCAAATTCTCAGTCCTCGTTCTGGAATCTTCACACGTGCTTGTCTTGTCTCAAACGCCGACCTTGCGAGTGGCTGTGTAGTAGAGCCGTGGGGACCAGGATGCCAGCCCCCCGGGCCCCCCCAGGCGCAGCTGCACTGCTCTCCCCTCTGTGTCCCCACTGCCCTTGCTCATTGCTGCCACGGGAGCCTTTCACACCCTCGTCCTTCCTCCAGATTTCAGGTCAGGTGTCATTTTCCTGACCTCACACACGAGGTCACACCCTCTTGTCCTGCTGCCCTTCTTCCTTTTCTTCCAACGGCCTCTGTCACAGTTGTGACCAACCATCTGACTGTGTCACCGTCTCAGGCATGTCTGCCTCTAGATGGGAGACCCTGGGAAGTATCAGCGTTTGTGAGCCAGAGCCTCACAGGCACACAGGAGTGCAAGAAGCATTGACGGACTCACTCCCTGAGCCTGTGAGCGACGCTCATCCCACCCCCACGACCTCACCCCCACCCCTCAGATCCTGTCTTCCAGGCGGTGGCTTTGTGAGATTGCTTGATGCCAGAGATCTCAAAGTTGCTGCCTAAACCCTATTGCCCTAAACCCCATCTTCAAGGTGGGGAGAGGTCCTACGCACTTTTCCAGTCCTGGCAAGATGGTGAAAGATGGCAATTTTGCTTGACAATACCCTGCTGGTTTCTTGAGAATATTCTGAGTCTTACTGATTGTGTAACTTTGGATGAGTTCATGGAGCTTTTAAACCCTCGCTTCCTTCATCTATAAAGTGGGGGACAGGGGCGCCTGGGTGGCACAGCGGTTAGGCGTCTGCCTTCGGCTCAGGGCATGATCCCAGCGTTATGGGATCGAGCCCCACATCAGGCTCCTCTGCTATGAGCCTGCTTCTTCCTCTCCCACTCCCCCTGCTTGTGTTCCCTCTCTCGCTGGCTGTCTCTATCTCTGTCAAATAAATAAATAAAAATCTTAAAAAATAAATAAATAAAAATATAAAGTGGGGGACAACAGAACCATTGGGGGGGGGCGCCCAGGGCTCAGTCGACTACCAGGGCCTCTGCGTGAAAGCACGGTTTGACAGGTGGCTGCCCCAGGCTGCTGGAGGAGGCTCGGGAACCCACTAGGGCACAGGGGAGCCCACGCTGCCGCACAGTGCACCTGGGGTTCGGCTTCTGGTCCACGGCCGCCTGCCTGTGTGGGGGTCACGCTAGAGCCTCGCCCCCTCCTCGCTGGATGTCCCTGTGCCCCGAGCAAGCTGCAGGCGGAGGGCTGCCCGAGCCGGCACGACGGTGAGCTGCTGGAGCTCACCTTCGCGAGTACGTTAAGGGCCCTGCATCAGTGGGGGGGCTCGGGCCCTGGTGGGGTGTTCTGTATCGGGAGTGAGGGGCCCCCAAAGGGAAGGATGTGCAGAAGCTCAGGTTGAAGGGGGTCAAGGGCTCCAACCGTGGAGGTCTAGGCCACCACGCCATACGGTGGCCTCGTGTCCACAGAAGCCGGGCAGGCCCCCAGCTCGCAGGTGGGAGGTGGTGCAAATGAACTGCAACTGGGCTTGACGGGGAAAATCCCTTCCCGCTGGGCTTTCTCAGAGTCTCCCGCCCCCAGATCTCCAGCTTTTGCAAGTGGCCTGGATAGGGAAGTTGTTTTCCTTTCAAGAAGGGGGTGTAATAATCATTTCCCCCAGGCCAGAGTGTAAAGACGAAGAGGGAGACTGGATTGACCAGTCCAGCCCACGAGCCTCTACACTCTGTGGAAGGGAATCTCCCCGGGGCGAGGCAGGGTTTTTCCACTTCTTGTCATAACCCACCGTGGGGATAGGGTGCCGAGAACTGTCCCCAGCTGTGGGTTGTGACAGCAGGTAGAGGCCTTGTTGGAAGAACAGCTGCAGGCCTGCTGCCCCTCGGCGGTCTCCCACCCCATTCTGGGCCGATAGAACTTTCTTGCTCCTTTGGCTGACCCACCGTGGGCCCCCTTCCTCCAGGACGCCAGCTGCACTGGGTGTACGTGATGTATTTGGGCATGTTCACGTTTTCCCCTTAATATCAGATTCTGGTTTCGTACTTTTGTGTATTCGAGTCCTAAGGCCGTCCTTCCCGCACTGTGTTCTCAGGTGCACGGGCGAGCTCAGGTCTANGCAGCAGGAATACGTCTGGTTTGATCACTGGGAACAACTCTTTGGAGGGCAGTGCGTATGGAACCGTCTCGTTTTTGCCAATGAGAGCGGCTCTCCGGCCACAGCGCCCTCTTGAAACCCCTCCACCTGCAGGGTTCCGGGGGAAACTAGGTTTGAACTCAGTTGCCCCCTGACTTGATCTCCTGCTTCTGGGAGACTGGAAATTGGTCTGGACAGAACAGGTGGTGCAGGAGGGCAAGCAGAGTCTGTCTGCACAGGGTGAAAGTTCAAAGGAGAAGCCAAGCTTAGCTGAGGGTTCTCTATAAGGGTAATAGAGGCTTCTCCCAGGGCACGGGACTCGCTTCCCATACCAGATCCATCCTTCGCGGGATTGGGCTACGCCTACCATGCACAACCAGGCGTGTGTGTGTGTGTGTGTGTGTGTGTGTTTAAAAAATGAGTTGGCAACGATAGGTTTAAGAACAGTATCTCTGTATCCATTTTGAGCTGTGCAGGGGTGGGTGTATGAGGCAAAGTCTAACTTTTTTAACCTTTACAGATTCTGGGCTTTTCTTGTTGGCTTCCAGAGAGACCATAAACTGCGGCTTCTTTGTGCTGCCCAGAGGTGGTGTTCTGCTCTGCTGTGGAAGGGATGCATGTCCTGGGAGCTGAAGGAGAAAAGAAAGTTTCTTTCCCACACTGTGAGATCCCCGCAAACCTGCCTCACTGTGTTGAAACGGGGCAAATGTAGCAGAGCTCTCTGGGTGACGTGTGTCTGATCGTGTATTCTTGTCCCCGTAGTCACTGCCCCCTCTAGTTATTGTATCTGTCTGGGCTTTGCGGGACCTCAGAGCGGCTGGCTGGGTGGCCGGTAGGTGGCCTGGTTTCTGTAAATATGACACGTTGGTCTTCTCTGTGTTCTTTTGGGGTTTTATTATTTACAAACTTCTTTTTGTAGTGAGAAAAATAGCCAAAGCATCTTTGACAAAAGGTCCTGCTGCAGGAAAAGAACCTGGGACAGAGCCTTGTCGCCCCTCTTGAAGTGTGGGGGCCTTGAACCACCCTTTCTCTTGGGTTCCCCTTCCCCTATTTCCTATTTGGGGCCAGATCTTCAGTCCTAAAAATTTGATTCCTGCCCTATCCCTTTTTCTTTTCCCCCTCTCCCCCTAAAAAAAAAGCCCCACACACATGAACCTTTAAATCCTGAAGAAGCTAAGAGCACTCCATCCCTTGTTCCCAGTCTCCTGTGTCAAGACCAATCCTTGCTGTGATTCGTACCAATACACTTGTATTTGGATGGACCAAACCTGCTTTAGTCTCTCATCTTCGGGTAGAGAGAAGCAGAAGCAATGAGGGCGGCCTTCCACATAGAAAGTACGGTCAGGAGACCAAGAAAGGGAAGATGAATGCATATCCAAGTCACTCAGGAACTTTGGTACAGGTGCAAGAAACTTGTGTCAAAGTGGCCACAAGATTGCTTATTTATTTATCTTTTACTGAATTTTTAAAAGATTTTATTTATTAGAGAGAGAGAGCGTGCATGCACAGAAGGAGGGGGAGGAGGAGAGGGAGAAGCAGGCTCCCCGCTGAGCAGGGAGCCTGATGCAGGGCTCGATCCCAGGACCCTGAGGTCTATGACCTGAGCCAAAGGCAGACGCTTCACCGACTGAGCCACCCAGGTGCCCCTGAAAGATTGTTTAATAGAAACCAAAGGCTTGTGGTGTGAAGTCTTGAATTTATGGGGAGGGGAGAAAGGGGGGAGAGACTGTACTTATCTGTTCATTCCCTGATCCCCTCCCCTCATTTCTGACCAGTAAAAACTTACTGGTACTGGAAAAGAACATCAACCCAGAACCACTGGAAGGAGTAGCAAGATGATGTACATGTAATCCTGCCCCACGACCTACGATGTTAGTGCTGAGTTTTTCCTTGATATCCCTCACCAGGTTGAGGAAATTCCCTTCTATTTCCAGTTTTGCAGAAATTCCATCATGAATAGATGTGGAATTTTGTCAATGCTTTTTTTCACATAAGCACATAGCATAGTGCATAGTAATCACTCGGTTAAGTTTTTTCCTCCCTCTATAACCACTTTTTCTTTATTTTTCATTCTGTAACTTCCTCATTAGTTGGCTGGCCAGCATCGAGTGGTATGGAAATAATCTTGTTCAGCTAGGGGTAGCTCCAGACCCTGCATCTTTGAACTTGGCTGAGGCTTACATTGGGAGTGGAGCGTTGGAGATACCCAAACCTTGGCAGGGCTGACCCAGATATGTCTACCTAGAGAAACCATTTCCAGAACCCCCTGTTCTCCTCCAGTCCTTGTCCTGGATCTCCCATTCCTCAGCCACCTGGAGACATTCTGTTCACCCTCGGGGTACCACTTTGGCAGTGCCCAACTTCTGGGGCACTGTCTCCTTACACTTCCCCACCAAGTCTTTTTTTTTTTTAAGATTTATTTATTCATTTGAGAGATCGAGAGAGAGAGAGAGCATACTCGCAAGTGGGGGGAGGGGCAGAGGCAGAGGGAAAGAGAGAGAATCTCAAGCAGACTCCTCGGTGAGCACAGAGCCTGACTTGGGGCTTGATCCCACGACACTGAGATCATGACCTGAGCCAAAATCAAGAGTTAGATGCTTAATCAACTGAGCCACCCAGGCGACACCCCTCCCCCTCCAACCAAGTTTTTAGTTCAAGGTTAAGTAAGTCAGGTAGGAGCTAAAGCGCTAATGCCCGTAGGGGCTAAATGTCTTCACTTTCTTATACCACACTCACATTTTAACAAAATGAATGATAACATTTGTGTTTCAATAAAGCATGATACCTCAAAGTGGTAGAATACTATGCCCGCTAAATGGATGTTACGTTTTTTAAATACTAAAAAGATATTTTTATATTTATTAATATGCAACAGCATCCATAACCCATCTTGAGTAACAATCAGGTTAGAAGCATATGTAGTAGATCACGTTTATTTAACTCGATGTCTGAGTAGATATCCATAGATTCATGAGAGCCGTTACCTCTGGTTGGTGAGACTGGGTTAACTTGCACTTTCTTCCTCACACTTACCTGTATTACTTGAATTTTCTAAGAGACTATACTGGCTTCAAGATTAGGGAAAAATAATGACTGCATTTGCTGGCTTGTACTTCACAATCATAATTACAAAAAACAAACAAACCAACAAACCCCACAAGGAGTCATTTGCCCCTTCCGTTGCTTCCGCGATGAATTAGGGGTTGGCTGGCTCTCTAATTTGTGTGATCACGTGTGCAGCAAATTTTTTATAAATCCTTACATGTGGGAGATTGGTCAGACCTCACTCCTACCTTCCTGCTTGTATGCTGATGAGCTGTGTATCAATTTCAGTGAGAGTGATAATTGTAAGAACAGGTGCCATGTTGAAGTGAGCCCGGCACTGTACCAGGTGCTTTGCACAATCGTCTCTAATCCGCTCTACAGAAGTGGGGGGAAGAGTACCAGCCCTGATAAGCAGATGGGGCCCGAGCTCTGACACCGTCAGAGTCAGAAAGGCGTCTTCAGCCCAAGACCCCGGGGAAGCACGTGGTCTTCATCAAAGCCTCAAAAGAGGGTGGCGTCTGACCTTCGAAGATGGAGGAGAGAATTCCACGTTCGAAGCAGTCCAAGCAGAGGTGCAGGGGCGGGGCAGGCATTAGATCGGGCGCTGGACCTGTGAGTTCCTTAGCTTTGCTAGGGAGACTTTTCAGATATGACGGGCTGGGCTGGGAGCAGGCTGAGGAGGACCCGGGTGCCAGGTTTCGGAGACAGATGTGAAGTTCCTGCCATCTAGGGGCGCCTGGCTAGCTCAGATGGAAGAGCAGGCAACTCTTGATCTCGGGCTCGTGAGTTCGAGCCCCACGTTGGGTGCAGACATTATTTAAATAAATAAAACTTTTTAAAAAAGTTCCTGCTCTCCAGAGGGGGAGCTATAGAGCGCGGTGGGGGAGGGCCTGGGAGGGCGCCACAGAGGACAGCAAATCCTCGGCTGCTGCTCGCAGTCGAGCGTCGTCCGCCCGGGTGGCAGGGACAGGTCTCCCGCAACGAGGGCTCTGCTGTCCCGTCACCCTTGCTGCTGCAGCAGGGAGCGGGGACGGGAAGGTAGGCGCATCCTTTCACCTGTGCCCGTGTCCCTGTCGTAGTCTTTGACTGCCTCCTGGTGGCCACTTGGCTGCCTTCTCCTGCAGACCTGTTTTCTAGCTCTAGCTAGTTCAAGCCCCAACAGCCCCGGGGCTGGCAGCCAAGTCCTTGCTTCGCGTGACAGCCGAGGCGTGGCTTTGTGTGTGGTCTCCTGGAGCACCCGTTTCGAGGGACCCGTGGCGACCTTCCTCCCGCACCAGCATTGGGTGCGGCCTGTGGGACCGTGGCGCTTGAGGTCCGTGTAGGTGCTGGACACCGTTCTATGCGCTCCCGGTGTGGTAGCTCACTCCCGCTCCGGGCAGCACCACGCGATGGCTACTGTTCTTCTAGAGGTGAGGACGCTGAGGCCGAGGGACGTTAACTGACTCGTCCAAGGGGCCGGGTCCCAGATGCAGGAACGGCAGGGATCCAAATGGGCTGTCCTCAGAGCCTGCTCTCTTAAGTCCTTTTCTGCCCCGAAGGACCTGACGGATACATACGTATTCGCAGCAAGTCAACAATTTCAGGCCTCCTGCTGGGGTGACAGGGGGGCTCCTGAAGGCAGTCACTATGACTTCAGGAGACGCGAGGCTTTGGGGGAGATGGTGACTGCCCCTTCAGGGAGCTAGGGCTTTCGCTGGACCTTTGAGGAGGGGTGGAATTTGGCAAGATGTTTCTTGGGGCAGGGGCAGAGTGCAGAACATTTTGACTGAGTGAAGTGTGTTTTTTAAGAAAAAAGGTCAGCCTCCCTGTAGAGTGAGTGATCAGTTACTCATAATTTTTCTACGGAAAGGCAGTCACAAAACGACACAAATGACTAGATATACATTTATTCCTTCATTCACTGATTCAGTCACAAAATATTGATTGAATGAATACCTGCTCTGTGTGATTTCTGTCCCCAGGGGGCCCTGGGCTAGAGAGGGAGGGACAAACAGCTATCTGGGGGGCAGGACACGTGAATACCTCCGAGGTGCCTGGGTTAGACCGCCTCACGGTGGAATTCCAATTCCGTAGCAGGTGGCATTTAAAGCTGAGACCTGAGGGGTAAATTGGAAGCAGGGGGACAAAATGGGGAAGAAGCAGAAAGCAAACACCCAGAGGCGAAGATGAACAGCAGCTCTGAGGGACAATAAATGGTTTGACATGGCCGGGGCTTTGGACTGGATGGGAAGGTGTTAAGAAAGGGTGCTAGATCTCTCTGTCAAATAAATAAAAAATCTTAAAAAAAAAAAAAGGGTGTTAGAAAGGCACACATGCCCACATCTCATAGGACTCGCAACCCAAGTATAGACTATTCGGGAAGCAACGGGAGTCATGGAGGATTTTAAGCAGGGAAGCCATACAATTGGATTGTGGTGGCTGCTCTTTGGAGGATGGGTTAGAAGCGCGAAGAGTAAAAGTCAGACACGTCAAGACGGTGTTGCAATAATCCAAGGAAAGAGGGTGGCCAGGGAGAGGGCAGGGCAGCCAGTGCTCCATGGAAGTGCTGGGTTCCAGAACTACTTACACATCAGGCCAATAGGGCCTGGTAACAGACCGGGGGTGGACAGTAGGGAGACCTGCCAGCTCCCCTCACGGAGAATGTAGAAGACAGAAGGGAAGGAACATGACAAGAGCATGGGGAGGAGGAAAAGAGGAGAATCAGGGTGCAAAGAGGCATGGGAGAGAGGGGAGGGCATACAAGAAGACTTCGGGGTGCAGAGCAGGGGAGGTGAGGGTGAGCAGGAGGAGGGGAGTGTCTACGTCCCCAGTCTGGTCTGGGAGCTCCTGCAGGGCCCTGCTCCATGCGTCTGGGATTGTGGCCTAGTGGGAGCCGACAGTGGATGACTGGAGGCACCTGGGTCCCAAGGGGGCTGATATTACACTAGATTTGTCTCCTCTCATTAATAACATAACTAGAAGTGCTCACTGCCGGTGCCAGGAAGCCAACCCCTCCCTTCAAACACTCCAGTGGAAGGAGGGAAGATACGAATTGGCCTTTACTGACGGTACATGTCTCCGCCTGAAGCTTAGCTTGGTGACTAGAAACGAAACATAGGACTTTAAAGCTGGCAGCAAAACTTCCGGGAGGCCCTTACATGCACTTGCTTTCATAATAAACTGATTTCTTCTACTTAAAAAATGCCAAGCCAGCAGTATCTGAGCAAAGTAATTCCTCCCCCCATGGTAATACCCAGTAATATCTTCAAGCCTCCAGAAACATGTGCCAATCAATTCATATTTTGCTTATTTAAGCATCTGAAGTGGGTTTTTTATTACCATCTTTCAAGGTACAGAGCCAGGCGCTGTGGTACATACTTCATACACACTTTATTTAGTCCTCATAAAACTCAAAAATGTTGAAACTTTCCCCCCATTTTATAGGTGGGGAAAGTAAGGCTCAAAGAGATTAAAGTATTTGTTTCTACCATTACAGAGGAACTCACTATTTAATTCTAGATCTGTATGACTCTAGATTCATCACTATAGTAACACTCCAGTCCACCCCAAAACCCCACAACCTCTTTCTGTTCTCCTGATTCCTGCCAAAGGGTCCTATAGAACTGAAATTGACCCGAGTTACAAATGTAACTCACAAATTAAAACAAAACAGGACATTGTTTCTGATCTTCTAGTGACAAACACGAGGCCTTATAATTACTATAGAAATGGAAGCTCATTTCTTGGGGGCCACTCCTTCCCCATCTGAACAAACAGCAACAATATAGAAACCATTTAAGAAGGAAAATAAAAAGGCAAAGTCAAGCTAAAGCGTGAGATCAAGCCTTCCCTGCAAGATGGTGACCTGGGCACATCTGAAAACCTCATGACAACTGGCTGAGCCAAGCCACCCGCAGGTTCCTGACTGAATCTTCAACAGCCCCAGTGTCACCAAAGGGTGTGGTTCCCCAAACAGCTCTAGAAATCCTGGCCCAGCCCTGGGGATGCTGATAGGCCTGGTTAAAGAAGCCATAAACTACTAGACAAGGAGAGGTAAAGGTGAATGCAGACAAATAGGGGGGAAATCTGTCATTCAGCGTGAACCTACAAGTTCAAAAATGCAGGAAGAAAATGACACGGGAAAAGCCAACCTGCAAAAGCAGCACGGATGATATCAGCACAGTTAAAGTGGAGATAACAAAGCACATGTAAAAAGGACTTTGAAATGATGATGTGTAAGATCCCCAAGGACGTAAATAGTACGATAAGATCTGTTAAACTATAATAAACTGTCCATGAAGAAAAGCAGAAATAGAACAACGGGAAATGTGAAACGACCGGAAATATTCAGGATAAAAAGCAGAGACAACAAAAAACACACTTCAGTGGGCAGAACACTCTAGTCTTACTATGAAAAAAAGTTAACTGGGAAAGAGCAGTGAGGAATTCCCCAAAATACAACCTAGAGAGACAATTATATTAAAAGATCAAAATAAAAATGAAGAGACATGAAGAGTAACTCAAGAAACTTCACCAGAGGATGTGAAGAGTTTCAGAAGAAATCCTTCTGAAGGAGAAAAGAGCTGGGAATTTTCTAGAAATGACGAAACATTTCAGACTTCTCTTTCTGATGGAAAATTTCCTCACGTGAAGATAAGTCCACACTGAAACTCATAGAAGTGAGACTGCAGAAAGCCAAGGACAAGGGCAGGGGAAGCTTTGAAAGTTCTCAGAGTTAAAAAATAAAGATTGCCTATGGAGGAGTGATAGTTAGACCCACAGAGGACATCTCTTCAGCAGCCATAGATGTAAGAAGACAGTAGATTAGTATTTTCAAAGTGCAGAGGGAAAACTGCAGGTGCCCTAGGATAAAATTCTATCACCAGATAAATCACCACTTGGGAGCGAGGGCGGAAAATTCTCCAGATGGCATTGACCATATGCCTTATCCAGATGGTTGTGCAGAAACATGATGTTTCCACAGCGAAAAACCATCTGATGCAAGCAGACGTGGGAAAACCGCATGTGTGCCCCAGATCATCACGGAGTGAGCAAGGCTCTCCCCACGGTCTGATCTCTCCTTCTCCAAAGCCTGTTCTCCGCAGCACGTGACTGACACTCCTGCCCAGGACGCCCACCACAGAGAGGACCAGGCTGGGTTCACCAGAATGAGGAAACATGGCTCAGGTGATTACGGATGTGTGAGCAGTCATGGTCGGGTGAAATCCTGGGGGAAAGAGCCCTCACACCAACACCAAAGACCTTTCCAGCTTCCCCCTCTCTCCCCAAGGAACCCAGCGTTCTTGGCTGGGACTCACTGAGTGGGCACGAGATCTTCTCTACCTGGGCTTCACCTTGCAAAGTGAGGCTTCTGCTTCTGGACATGAAGGATAATGAGGACCAGACTTGCTTTTCCGCTGTCTACAACTAGAAAACTGGACAACAGGTGGCCCACACTGTGATCTCTCAGGGGAGAGAAGCCAATGAGGTGTGTCCTATGAGCACTGAGACTCTCTGCCCAGGGGCACTTTCCAGCCCACGGGGACACCCTAAGCAGAGCATGGTCATCGCTGTGAGTTGAGGAGCAGAGACTGGAGCTCGGAAGGCTGAGACTCCAGGTTTTACAGTACAGAGTTCTGGAAAGAAGGGAGCTCCCCAGAAACAGGAGCTCCAGAGATCAGAACAGCGGTTCTCTGGCGTCTTGAGCCAATCACCGTGTGCACGTGCGGGGCGAAGTCTCCAAGAGCTGGGCAAAGACCAACTCCCGGGCACTGTAAACAGCGTAATTCTTAAAACTGACATAGGGATGGAAGATGTCAACGTTCCAACCAATCAAAATGAAGAGACCTTGATGAACAGACCGGGAAGTAGCAGGGCTAAACCAGCCAGGGGGTCCAGGGCTTTTCGACCTGCCCTCACAGAGACATGACCTGAGCCACGTGAAACAGCAGCACTAGCCATACCCATACGTGGCTACTGAACCCTTGAAACGTTGGCTAGTCCAAACCGAGATGTGCCTTTAAGTATAAATAAAGTACAGACCAGATTTGGAAGACTTTCGTATGAAAAAAATGAATGTAAACTATCTCATTAGTAGTTTTTATATTAATTACATCTTCAAATGAGAATACTTTGGGAATAATGGGTTAAACAGAATATATTATTAAAATTAAATTTGGGGCACCTGGGTGCCTCAGTCAGTTAAGTGTCTGACTTTGGCTCAGGTCATGATCTCAGGGTCCTGGGATCGAGCCCCAGGAAAGGCTGCCCACTCAGCAGGGTATCTGCTTGTCCCTGTCCCTCTGCCTCTGCCCTTGTTCCTGCTCTTCCTCTCTCAAATACATAAAGTATTTTTAAAAAATCAAATTTAAGGGGCGCCTGGGTGGCACAGCGGTTAAGCGTCTGCCTTTGGCTCAGGGCGTGATCCCGGCGTTATGGGATCAAGCCCCACATCAGGCTCCTCCGCTATGAGCCTGCTTCTTCCTCTCCCACTCCCCTGCTTGTGTTCCCTCTCTAGCTGGCTGTCTCTCTCTCTGTCAAATAAATAAATAAAATCTTTAAAAAAAAATCAAATTTAAAAGGGGGGGGTAGTCCAGTGGTCACAAAGTAGCCAGAATGGAAAGTATGCAGGAAAGAGCATTTTTCAAAATCCCCATTTACCTTTCTTACCAATAAAACCTACCCTTTGAAATATTTACTTTCTTACCCACATTCAGTGCCTGACATATAATCCTGTTGTAACATACCCTCCCATAACAAATAATTATGTGCTATTTGGGAGAGGTGTTCTTGGCAGTAACAGCCTACGGAGGGAATTAAGTAACTACTAAGAGGGCTTTAGAAAGGAAGTACTTTCTGAGAGACCCAAGAGAGAATCAGCGATTCATAACCAGGTTACATTTAGCAACAGTTAGAGGACAGGGAAACAAAAACAAAAAGCAAGGCCCCACCAGAAAAGAGATAACCAGAAACTCCCAAAATGTGATTTTAATGAAATATTTTATATTTCCAAATATAAGGAAAAAATATCTGCCATTGATGGAGGCCCATTAGGTGGTTCTAAATATCTGCCTTTTTTGTTTTACCTGTCTTCCATTTATATCCATATAAATAAAAATAGTATTTATTAAGATTCCTATTTAACACAAACTTCTAGACGTGTTTAAATGGAAAAGGGGAGGAAGGAGCAGAGGGGAGAGGGGCTTGTTTGTGTCAGAAGCGACAGGGAGTAACAAGGGCGTCCCTAAAGCCTGGAGATGACTTCACCCTTGCTGTGTATGCGCTGCCCTTGTAGTGACAGAGGTCACATGGGAGGTGACTGAGCATTTTGGGAAGAACAGGACAAAATAAGAATCTACATTGTCAACTTCTGTGGGTTGCTGGGTTCCCGATATGCTGCAGAGCCACCTTCTGAAAGAGCAGTAGTCTCTCCAAAACAGGCTAGAAGTTTCTACAGGCAGCCCTGGCTTTTAGGGGATCATTATGTGTTTGCTAGGCAGCAGTTCTGGGTGTGAAGATGTACAATCAAGATACATACCAGAGAGAGAACGGAGAGGCAACAAAGCCCCAGTACGACTTTCCTGAGAAATAAGTGGATTATCTCGATCCAGTAAAATGGCATCCGAGTAGAAAATATCCAAGCCTTGTAAGTCAGTCTGCCTTTCCTGCGTGAATTCAAAATTGAAATATTTCACACGGAAATGCCCATGATCTGTGCAAAGATCTTTGAGATAGACCCTTATCAAATTCTGCACTCAGATGTACACGCGAGCTTGCCTCGGATCCTGTCCTCTGGGGGTTGCGAAATTCACAGACATGGTGCAGTCTCTGGAGTCATCGTGGAGCTGGAGAGGTCATGCAGAAACCAAGTAGCCTTGCCAGTGATTGTGACATTGCAACAAAAAGTCTCAGCTTCTGTTGACTCATGGAATGGAGTCGACCTGCGGGGAGACATTTGCATTCCCGAACGCCGATTCCGCTCCTACCCACACCCTCTCGTTAGACACTAGAGCGTGCTCCTTGTCTTTTGTCCTTTGCACGCAACTTGCACACATACTGCGACATTGCTTTTACTATTAACCCTGTCTGTCTTCCCGGCAATCTTGAGGTCAGACTCCTGAGACCTTCAGGACCTGTAAACATACTAGCTCTACACATCTAACAGGTGAAATGCACACCCTGTAAAAAGCCAAGCAACGTTTATGGTCCACAGCTGGTCGGAACTTACTCAAACACTACTTTTTCTTTCTATTGACTCGTATATACTCAGGACGGAGTGAGTTGTTTTCCACTTTTGGCCAAGCTTTGTCTTCTATTTTCATGTTTGAAGTTTCCATTTTCAAGTTAGCTAGTAATGTCTCTCTGGATCATTTCTTCAATTCTCTCTGCTAGTGCACAGAAATTGGCTTTTCTGAGGCCTCTAATTAAATTGCAATATGCATCTTTCCTCCCGTGGAGTTGGTACCAATTACGGAGCAACTGGACTTTCTGTTCCGCTGTGTCTTGGAGATTGTCATTCTTGATCTCATCTATCTTGGCTTCGTTGATACCATTCTTCCGAACAAATTCTCTGACTTGAGTTATTGTCATTTGTTCAGAAACACTAGTGATATATTTACTCAGGTCGATGTCTGAAAAATAGAGGACAGTCTCTGAAAATTTGTTTTTCTGAATGGAATTCTCATTATTGAAAACCATGTTTATTTCTCTTCTAATAGTATTAAGAATACGGGCTCAGTCCTAGAGATTGGAAGAACTGGTCAGGGGAAAATGAAAACAGAATCCTCCCCCCGCCCCGAGCTCTAATCCCAGCCCCTCCTGGGTCCCCAGTACTTTGCTCTATGACGTGGGCAAGATATATGACATCTCTCTATCTTCTTTTCTTGGCTATAAAATAAGAGGGTTGGAAAAGATCACCTCTAATGTTCTTTATGGATCTGATGATTAGTGACCCACAAACCTAAAAGGCAGGCAAAGACTTTAGGATCTTCTCTCTGACTCACAGGCAGAGAGCAGCACGACTGAATGGAATCACGTGATACACCAGAGCCAGGAATACACCAGGATTAACCACACCTACAATTCAGCTTATTTAGCCCCTAAATCAATTTACTTTTTTTCCCTTTTAAAATTTTTTTTTAATTTTTTATTTTTCCATAATAATATTTTTATTATATTATGTTAGTCACCATACAGTACATCCCTGGTTTTTGATGTAAAGTTCAATGATTCATTAGTTGCGTATAACACCCAGTGCCCTAAATCAATTTAAGCAGGAGTTCTATAATACACCTGTTTGTGAAGGAAAATTCTCCTAAGTCTCCGATTGCTATCCCATTTATTTTTAACTATGAGTATTAGTTATACATTCAAACACACTGTCTGCTAAACCCTTGATGGTGAGCCCAAGGAGCTATAAGCTCGAGGAAGAGACCTCACAAGATGTCACCGAAATTAGCAACATTATTTTACTCTGAAATTGGCCTGTTAACTCCCAAGGAAGCCATCTCTGTGAAACAGAATGATAGAAGCCTTACCTGCAAAATTTATTGGCATCATTTCCTGGGGGAGACAAAAAGCAGAGGGAAGGAGCAAGATAAATTAAAATATATTTATAATATTCTAAATGTAATTGTCTAATTCTTCCTTAATACTGAAGGACGTACAATCAGTAGCTTGATGTATAAGATTAGCTAGATGACGTGATTAAGGATTCTTTTCCCCATCAAATTTTTATTCTGCAAAATTCCAGGCTTGCCAGAAACTAAGGAGTCTTAGCTTAGCCCTCTCCTACTCTTTGTTAATTGACTCTCATGCTCTTTGTGTAGAAAGGTCCTCTAAACTGGGCACCAAATCTTCGTCCGTTCTTGATGCCCCTCTAACCCGTGCACACGCACTCAAGATAAACGTTTGTTTGAAAATAAGGAGCAAAAACAAAGCTGAATTATGACTCTCTCCATTTTCTGAAGGAAGCAGATGCATGCTTCAACACCTACAGTGGTTGAGCCTGTGGATCGAAGGACTTCATTGCTTTTCTTCCTGCGCCGTCTTAACATCCCTGGAAGATTAAAGACATTTCTGTCAGACTCACATCTCAGCCTGGTAGGAAGCCCGTGAGAACAGACTCTCGCACTAAAAGAAGTGGGAGAAGGAAGGAGAAATTCGCTGAAACTTAAAGTGACCAACACCCCAAGAGGACCCATTGTCCTGATTTTGGAAATCCCACCCCGCGAGGTCAAATGTTCTAGAGATATGTCACATTTTGATGGAGCCATCCCGTGATCACACACGGGCCTATAGCATGAAGCTGGCTTTTGACTTATCATTTGGCCACCACTAGTCCCTGTCACCAGAATGGAATTGGGGGACGTGCCTGTGGTAGGACGCAGAAGCCAAAGGATACGGAAAGTTGGCATTGAAGGCCCAGAAATTCAAGTACATACAAATCCCTACAGTGCACACACTCAGTGCGTGTGTGCCTTGAAGTCAGTATGAAATGAAAGAAACAAGTGGACACATCTCCAAGCACAATGATCGTGTTTAAGCACTGAGCGTGTGTTTTTAGCTTCTAAAGGCAAGGTGACCTCTTTATCTTCACCTGACCTGGAGAAACAGTGATGGGTTCCAACGGAGAAGGAAAAATTAGATACCTCCGAGTTATTAAAACTTGACACCCCTCTGTGTTTTAGGAGTGATTTCAAGGGATTTTTCTATGGTCATCATGATGATGCCCATTTGGGCTTACCTGTTGACTTTGCTAAATAACCCTAGCATAGATTCCATTGCCACAGTATTTTAAGTTAAGGTGGAGAAATAATAATAAAAACACAAAAACAAATGGAGCCTGAACAAGGGAGAGGGAGGCACAGAGAGGACCTGCAATCAAGTGTTCTCTGCAATCTTTCCCAGGAAGATCCTTGCTCCTCGTGCTCTTTATGGGGCCATCTCAACGAGCAGTCAAGGATTCCATCTGATTCCTGACCAGCTCAGCTGCTGCTGGGGTGAAAACATACCCTTGTTCATAAGGAGGATGTGAATATCCGTTCTGAGCCCCAGAATGATTGCTCAAAAACAGTAGCCGACGGGTGATATTATCTAGTTCTTATCCGTTCTCGGGGGGGCATTTCGTGGCGGGAATTTAACAATATAACAGAAGTACCTACCTGGCAGGAGCATTCATATGGGTAGGAGACAGAGGGGAATTCTTGTGAATAACTACTTCCCAAATTATCTCAATCTGCAGTTGTTTGAACAAAGTAAGAACTTACACCAACATATTAGTGCAGCTACTAGAATCGGGATTAGGACACAAAACCACAGAAATTTGGAGCTGGATCCTGTAGGTAGAAACATTGAACATTGAATGTGAAAATAAGAAATCTTTAAGATTAAACAGAGTACTCTCAAAGAATCAAAAGGGATTGGCTTTTCTTCATATTTTACAGTAGGGATGAGAGAGGGGAGATTGTCATCATAAAAAGAAATAATAACCTTCTTTGCATTTGGTGTTGCTGGTTGGTGTGCAGCTCTCAAGGATTCCGTGTTCACACCTAAAAAAAAAACACACAAAAAAACCAAAACACTAACTGGGGCGCCTCTCAGTCGCTTAAGCGTTCAGCTCTTGGTTTTGGCTCAGGTCATGATCTCGGGGTTGTGAGATCAAGCCCCACATCGGGCTCCTGCACTCAGCATGGAGTCTGCTTGGGAATCTCTCTCCCTCTGCCCCTGCCCCTCCCCCCACCACACGCATGTCTGTGTGTGTGTGTGTCCCTCTCTCTCTCTCAAAATAAATAAATAAAATCTTTAATAAAATACAGAGGAAATTCAAAAAGCCTGGTGGACTGACTCCTTGATCATCTGCAATGACACATTCTAAAACCAGGGCCATTTCATTCATATTTGCGTCTCTGGCAAACATCATCCCTCAAATATTGCTAGATTAGCATCTAAAGTTGGTACAAATTCATAACATAATTTGGATGTTTGAATGAGAAATGTCCCAAAGAGTAACTACGTTCGTTTTAAAATACCAAGAGTTGGGGCACCTGGGTGGCTCAGTTGGTGAAGCTTCTGCCTTCAGCTCAGGTCATGATCCCACATCATGCGGATCGGGTCCCACATCGGGCTCCCTGCTCAGCACGGAGTCTGCTTGTCCTTCTCCCTCTGCCCCTCCCCCTGCTCGTGCTTTCTCTCTCTCTCTCTCAAATAAATAAATAAAATCTTTTAAAAAATAAAATACCAAGTGTTAAAGGAAAGTAATAAAATATTGACAAATAGGAAAAAGGATGAAACAAAGATTTGAGATTGGTGGTAAACTACGCTCTTAAAATCATGAACTGCCCAAAGCTATTTCAAAACATTCCCACTGAACAATTAAATGAATGGACAGCAGCCCCTGCCCACGATACTGCTTAGAAAGCTTACCCAGCCAACCCTCCGAGGTTTCCCCTCTCAGCATCAGGTGGTGATCAGAACACTCAGGAGGAGAATCCTGGGGTTTCCTTCGGACAGTCAGATTGTCAGCTTGTCTAAATGATAGCCTGGTTTAGCCCATTCCCTAACCCCGTGAGCTTGGGTATGTCACTTAACCACCGCGAGCCTGTTTTCTCATCAATAACAAGGAGACTACATTACAATAACAAGGAGGGTTATGATGAGAAGAAAATTAAATTGAGACTATGAGGTATTTAGAACTATTATTACAGTGGACCCTTGAACAATGTGGGGGTTGACTCTCTCAAAACTTGACTACTAATAGCATACTGTTGACCGAAGGCGTCCTGATAACACAAATGGTCAATTAACACATTCTGTATATTACATGCATTCTATACTGTATTCTTTCAATGAAGTAAGCTAGAGAAAGGAAAATGTTACTTAAAAATCATAAGGAAGGGGCAGCTGGGTGGCTCAGTGGGTTGAGCATCTAACTCTTGATTTCAGCTCAGGTCATGATCTCAGGGTCGTGAGATGGAGCCCTATGTTGGGCTCTGAGCTGGGCATGGAGCCTGCTTGGGATTCTCTCTCGCTCTCACTCTGCCCCTATCCTCCCCACCCTGCTCATGCTCTCTCTCTCTCTTTAAAAAATAAAAATAAAGGGGCACCTGGGTGGCTCAGTAGTTAAGCATCTGCCTTCGGCTCAGGGTGTGATCCCAGGGTCCTGGGATCGAGCCCCACGTTGGGATCCCTGCTCTGCTGGAAACCTGTTCTTCCTCTCCCACTCCCCCTGCTTGTGTTCCCTCTCTCACTGGCTGTCTCTCTCTCTGTCAAATAAATAAATAAAATCTTTAAAAAAAATTAAAATTAAAAAATTAAAATCATAAGGAAGAGAAAATACATTTACAGTGCTGTACTGTACTTAATGAAAGAAACCACATATAAGTGGACCTGCACAGTTCACACACATGTTGTTTAAGGGTCAATGTATTATTATTATTATTATTATTATTATTATTATTATTATTATTATTATAGCACATTAGTCCCTCCCCTGCAGTCCCTACTTATGCTGTCATCATGAGTCACTCTCAGCCATGGGGTGGGGGGTGGGAGCTAGAAGGGAGAGAATAGGTTAACTGCACATAATTTTAAATTTCTAGTCAATAAGAGACAGACGGCATCATGTCCCTACTTCTCAAGTCAACTAGGTGAACTCCTGAAAGTTTCCCAAGGTGAAATACAAGTTTGGGGAGAGGCACATGAATATAATCCTGAATGTTTATATTGGTACCACACAATATCTTACGGAGCACAAGCTACTTTACAACACATATCATCCAGTCTGAGCTTCACAGAAATGAGGTGGATAGGAGATGTGAACACTGTTTGCTTCCCATGAGTGAGGGAACGGATGCTCAGAGAGGTTCAGTGACCTGCTCAAAATCACCCAGTTAATCAGAAGATCAAGATAAAAAGCTTCTGCACAGCCAAGGAAACAGTCAACAAAACTAAGAGGCAGCCCACAGAATTGGAGAAGATATTTGCAAATGACACTACAGATAAAGGGCTGGTATCCAAGATCTATAGAACTTCTCAAACTCAATACATGAGAAACAAATAATCAAATCAAAAAAATGGGCAGAAGATATGAACAAACACTTTTCCAATGAAGACATACAAATGGCTAATAGACACATGAAAAAATGTTCAAAATCATTAGCCATCAGGGAAATTCAGATCGAAACCACATTGAGATACCACCTTACGCCAGTTAGAATGGCAAAAATTGACAAGGCAAGAAATAACAAATGTTGGAGAGGATGTGGAGAAAGGGGATCCCTCCTACATTGTTGGTGGGAATGCAAGTTGGTACAGCCACTCTGGAAAACAGTGTGGAGGTTCCTGGTGTTAAAAATACAGCTACCCTATGACCCAGCAATTGCACTACTGGGTATTTACCCCAAAGACACAGACGAGGTGAAGAGAAGGGCCATACGCACCCCAATGTTCATAGCAGCATTGTCCACAATGGTCAAACTGTGGAAGGAGCCGAGATGCCCTTCAACAGATGAATGGGTAAAGAAGATGTGATCCATATATACAATGGAATATTACTCAGCCATCAGAAAGAACGATTACTCAACATTTACATCAACATGGATGGAACTGGAGGGGATCATGCTAAGTGAAATAAGTCAAGCAGAGAAAGACAATTATCACATGGTCTCACTCATTTGTGGAACATAAGAAATAGTAGAAAGATATGGAACACTACATCAAAAACTAATGATGTTCTGTATGGTGACTAACATAACATAATAATAATAATAATAATAATAATAATAATAATAATAATAATAATAAAAGATTAAGTGAAATGCACAATCAGATTTTCTAACCTTGGGTCCAAATTGAGCTCTTTTGCATGAAAGCCAAGGCCTTTCATGATCTGGCCCTGGGTCCTTCTCACTACACTGCGGCCAGGTACTCTGCTCTCTGGAGTGGCCATAGGTCTCTCTGCAGATGCTACCCCCTGCCTGAGATGTCCTGCCCATGTGCGCACACCTTTCCTCTCTCAAGACTCCCGCTGTGTGTCCTATCTTCACCCGCCCTTCAGGCAGAGCTGGAATGTTCTCCATAGAACTTGTAACAGCCTGAGCACACGTCTCTTCTGGTGCTTGACCCCATAACCATTGCTTTTCTTGACTCTCTCTGCCTCATGCCTGAGAGCTTTGATGCCAGGAACGTGGCTCGCTCATAACACTTGCTAGCTAAGGCAGCATGCACAGTATCAAGCACTTAGGGGGTGTTCAATAAACGTTTGGAGACTGGACGTTTGAACGAATGAACAGTTATGTAGTGGCTTGGAGGCAAAGCAAGACTAGAACCCCCATTCTTGACTCTCAGCCAGTGCTGCTGCCCGAGGAAGACATTGTCTATCCAGGTGTATCTAGCCTCTTGATCGAAGAAAGGTGAACACTTACGTGGTGCACGGGGTACAGTGTCCGCATTCAGAGACGTTACAAAAAAAGTTTGGTTTACACCTGCACTTGGTATTCTGGGTCCGGGTACAGTTTTTTTCCACTTCCAAGCCTAGAAAACCAGTTTGCAGACTATGAATTATAGCAGCTGGGGAGCAGGGGCTGCAAGAGATTTTGACATCTACCGCTTAAGTCAGCACACCTTTTGCAGCACGGGTAGCGCGCACGTGCAAAACAGGCGACCCAGAAGAGTTTTAAGTGGACAGACAGTTCAGCAACCAACACGACCCCACTTTTGCTTAAAGAGCTCCCCTGTGCCTTGAGAGCACCTGGCTGCTTGGGTGTGGCTTGTGGACCAGCAGCATCAACCTCAGTTGGAAACCTGTTAGAAATGCAGAATGTCATGGGTGCCCGGGGGGCTCCGTCGGTGAAGCCTCTGACTTCAGCTGGGGTCGTGATCTCAGGGTTCTGCAATCGAGCCCTGCATTGGCCTCCCTGCTCAGTGCTTTCCTTTCTCCCTTTGCTCGCTGCCTCCGGCTCATGCTTGCTCTCTCAAATAAATGAATCAAATCTTAAAAAAAAAAAAAAGTGCAGAATATCAGGCCCTACTCCAGACCTAGTCAGTCAGACCAATGCCAAAGCCCTCACTCAGAGATTTTGATTTAATTGCTCTGAGGTGGGAACTAAATGTTGACATTTTTCATAGCTCCCTGCATGATCCTAATGGACCACCAGGGTTGAGAAACATTCTATTAGGGTCTGAATAGGGACAAGAAATGATTTATGTCCAGACATTTCTTGATATCCAATGAAACTGGGAGTATTTGAATCTGGGCTCTCACGTTCATAGAAATTCAGGTCCCCAGTTGGAATTATCAGGACAAAACGGATCTCCAAAGGAGGGGGAGGGGGAGCATCCCACCGACCTCTTGGGTTCCTCTGTCCTCATATCAGAGGCTTCTGAGCTCTTGCTGGCTGTAATCAGTGCACCAGTCAGGGCAGGAAAAAAAATTTCTGCCAATTTGGATAGCAGCTGATGAGCCCTGTTCACCACGTTCATATTTAGTCATTCTGGGAGAAATGCCTAGATTTGACCCACAAATGTCTAGACGGGTGATTAGCTCGGTACCTGGTCCTGCTTCACTCCAGCCAGCTCCACCCTGCCCTTTCCTCTATGCCAACACAGCACCAGACTAGGTCCCAATTTCAAATTGTGTCGTAAGTGGTTCCACATGGAGTACCATGACTGGTCTTTCTGATTGCTTTTTAAGACACTTACCGTGCTCTCCATCACAAAGTATGCATCTTCTGCATTTATCAGAAAAATGCTTCTCCTCTGTGTACTCCACCCCTTCCTGGCAGAGCACACATATTGATTCACCCCTCTCAGACTTGCAGTCGCCCTCTTTCCGCGTGCCTGCCCAAGAGAAAAACGGAGCAAGCATTGAACTTGAGAAAGACAAGGACGTGGAACAGCGTGGGATATGTGCAGGATGACAAGGGACTGGGAGTCAGGATTGTCAGACTAATGATAGATCAATACAACGGGAGAGAAGGTGATTCTAAAAATCATGTCACCAGGCAGAAAGCCTCCCAAGACAAAAGCTCAGTGACTCAGAGAATACGCCTAATCATAGGTTGATTACCAATGGGAGTACATACTTTTTAAAAGGTTAGAACGACCGAATGCACTGGAAGAAATGCCTCTAGCAACTTTCTTTGCAAGGAGGGCAGAGGTTTGTATTCGTTCCTCTTTCTATTCCTTTGTCAGGACGGGACAGAGGGCGTTTTGATGGGAAGGCATGAACATATTTATAACAAAATTTATTATCAGGTGGGCTATCTCAATCCACATGATTGTAAGTAATATTCACATTCGCTTTACTTGTCAAATAAAGGGAGTCACTGCATAGGCGTTCATAAGCAGTAGACGGCAATGCTTTCTCCTGAAAATTCATTTATTTAACAAATGTTTATTAAATGCTCCTTTCCAGGAGCCAGAGATCCTGCAGGAAGGAAGGCAAAGCCTAGGTCTGCAAGGACTTCACATTTCCAGGGAAGAAGCAGGGCAAGCCTAGATCAACGTACGATTGTCAAGTGGTGGTGAGTGCCTTGGAGAAAACTGGATTAGGGCAAGGCGATGGAGGATGAAGAAGAAAGAGACAGAAACTATAAAGGAAAATCTAAGAGGAAAGCTTTGCTGGGGGATCTCACTATTCACAGCGTAACCAATTAAAAAGACTAGGCCGAGTCCAATCTGCCCCACACACGTGTGCCGCAAAAATAACTGATGCTCTTTCCTGGGGACAGCACTTCCTTAATCCTCGTAGCATTCTTTCCAAGAAAACAAAGTACTACATAAGCAAATTATGAAACTGAACCAGGTACGATATAGTAGGCAACAAAGGAGACGATAGTTGTCAAGAGAACACAATAAATTGTGAAAACCCAGAACCAAATTCCAATACCAGGCATCATGGAGCGTCGGGGCTGTATAACATCATAGCGATGTTTAAGAACACCGAGCCAAGTGCGATTTCGTTGGCCTGCCGGTGGTATGATCCTGGCTTCTAAACAAATTGGCCCCTTTAACGAATTACCTTGCAGAATAAGAGTAGCACAATGCCTAGGCAGGCCAGTAGACACGGGGTTTTCTCTCCTCCAACGTACACAATTGATCGAAACATCAAAAATGAGTGGTTGTTTTTTTAATTAGTTTTTTTTTTATTTAAAGAGAGAGCGAGTGTGTGGGGGGGGTGTCGGGGCAGAGACGGAGACAGAATCTCAAGTAGACTCCCAGCTGAGCACGGAACCCGAGGCGGGGCTCGATCCCACGACCCCGAGATCATGACCTGAGCCGAAACCAAGGGTCACCACTTAACCCACTGAGCCACCCAGGCGTCCCTGAGTGGTTGTTTTCTTGAAAATAAGATTTTAAAATACATTTGTTTCTGAGTATAATAGTACACATGCTTAACATGGAGAACTTGGAAAAGTTAGGGAAGTATAAAAAGCAGCTATATGTCAACCATTCTGAGAGATTCACGGTTCTCGTTTTGGTGCATTCTTATGCGTGTTCACCCATGTATACATGTGAGCATATGTGCACGTAATATGCATGTGTGTGCGTGTGTAATGTACGCGGTGTACCACAGAACCCTTCTGACTGGATAAGGTGACGTGATGAGAACTTTCTGATCAGTTGATCAAAAATGTTAGTTCACGTAGGGCAACATTGAAAAAAATACTATAAATGTTTTACTTTACGAAGTATAACTGTGAAATTATTGGCCAGTCTTGTGGCATAGGAGAAAGTAATAAGAATTCCAGATTCTTCCTCAGGTAGGTGACATTCAAAATGCCTCCTTTCTTGTTTTTCTTTCTCTTCCTTCTTCCCTGCCTCCTTCCCTTTCTCCCTCCCTCCCTTCTTTCCTTTCTTCCCTTCTTTTTGATGGAAACAAAGCCTTACAGATACCAATAATTTGTATGACAAGCTTTCAAGGGTTTTCTGATTTTTCTGTTTATTTTGACCTCATCTCATTCATCAACAATTCTTTTAGCAGCTCCCCGGACTGAAATCCTCCAAGCATTCAAACGAGCGTACATAGAAATAAAATCTGTCTTTTCTCTGTATTCGTATGGCATTGGTTTATATAATAGTTAAATTACATATTAATATCACAACACCAATAAGCATAAAGACTCAGAAGCAATTTGAATAGTGATAAGCCTACAATTTAACAAGAGGGAATAGAAGCAGAAAGGGGAGTAGCGTGGGTTGGACACCTGCAAGGCTTCTTAGAGATGGAGCAGAGAGAGTCAGTTAGTCCAGCAGGCAGATCAGTTAGAAATCCCTTGGGAGGTGGGGCTGGCGTGGCTCAGGAGATTAAGCATCTGACTCTTGGTTTTGGCTCAGGTCATGATCTCAGGGTCGTGAGATCGATCCCTGCATTGGGCTCCCTGTTGGGAGTGGAGCCTGCTTGAAATTCTCACTCTTCCTCCTCCTCTCTCTCTCAAAAAAAAAAAAAAAAAAAAAAAAAGTCCTTCGGGGAATTTATACATTGAGGCTCATTTCAAAAATATATGAGAAAACATGATATAATTTTGGAGACATTCAACTTTTGAACCCTCCACAATGTAACTAACCAATCCCACATCACTGAGTGTCACAATGGAGTGTCACGAATACATTTTCCTCTGACTATTTTTAAAGACATTTTCCCCATCAATTTCTTACTACATCAGTAGGCATGAACATTTCAAGCTTTTGACCCACATGTCCAAATTTCTTTCTTAAAAGGTTGTAAGAATTGACCTTCCAATTATGGTTTATGGGAGTTCTGATCTCAAAAGCAAACCCACCAGTGTCAAAAACACTTCTTCGGTGAAAATAAAGCACCACGAAAGCAAAGCAAACAGACAAAATTCCTTGACAGTTTGGTAGAAAGCATCTTATCTTTGTTTGAATTTGCATTTTAGGTTTTAAACATAGGAGGAAGGACCTTAAGTCCTGGGGCAAACGGATGATGTTCGGCAAGTTATAAAAAGGCCAGGGAGTCGTCCTCTGTTCGTTTTTGGAGCAGAGTAAATGTAAATAGGCTGAAGTATACATGGTTTGGATTATAAGGGGGGTTTTCCATGAGGGTTATTAAAAACCGGACAGGAGGCCAGGGGACACTGGCAGAATCTTTACGAACAGGACCTAAGCCTGCTCAGCCGCGTGGGTGCCGGAAGCCTGGGACGTCACCGCGAAAGCTCCGGCATCCAGCCCTGTCTGATTCTGCTCAGCAGCAGCGACTGCTGCTTCTCCCTTTCTCTTCCTCTCTTCCTTCGCAGCGCCGCTGAGAGGGAGTCATAGCTGAGCCAGACCGTCGTCAGCTCTAGTCCATGCTGAAATAGAAGATGTGCACCTCCGCATTTGGCGAAGCTTCTCATTTGCTAGTGTTGGAAGGATTTCTGATCTGAAATGGGTTTGCTTTTCAAAATTCTGGTGTTAAAAAATTGCTGGGTTTTGTCCATTGCTTTTCTAGCTCACTTAGTTTCAGCTGCAAACATGCAAATGTATTTTGCAGGCGTCAGAGACCTTCTGACTGAAAGGAATTGCTTAAGGCTGGAGGTCCCTCGCTTTCAGAGCTCCATGGGTATGATGATACATTTTATTTATTTATTTTAAAGATTTTCTTTATTTATTTGACAGAGAGAGAGAGACAGCCAGCAAGAGAGGGAACACAAGCAGGGAGAGTGGGAGAGGAAGAAGCAGGCTTCCCGCTGAGCAGGGAGCCCGATGCGGGGCTCGATCCCAAGACCCCGGCACCACGCCCTGAGCCGAAGGCAGACGCTTAAGGACTGAGCCACCCAGGTGCCCCATGATGATACATTTTAATCAGTTCCATTGTGATAAGCTTTAATAGTCACAAAGGAGTCTTCTTTTGCTACTGAAAAATGGAACGAATGAGAGAAATCCTCTCACCTCAGGGGGACATGTCATTTGTAAATTCTTTTCTTCATGTCCACAACAAGCAGGATAAGGCTGAACTCAACTAGTCTCAGGAAAGTAATGTCCTGGTTGTTTTTCTTCCCAGTCATGCTAGAATGCAGGAGAACCAAGCACTGTAGAATCTTCTCTCCATTATTACTGCATGCTACTCCTCACCCTGATTGTCAAGCTAACTGCTGGCTGTTTGGTCGAACATACCAGGAGGACATGGCTGACAGCAGAACGTGTTCCCACGATGCAGACCTTCCGGGCACCCCGTCTCCCTTATGGTAATGTTCTTCCCCACTCTCAACAGCTTGGAGCTGACGGCCGTTGCTTGAGCGTCGACACCTTTAGGCCATGGTCTGGCGATGGAGGTAAGTATCTGTTAAAGGAAAGCACGAGGAGCATTTTACTGACTTTCCAGCTAGACAACTTGGACGACAAGTGTAAGCTGCCCCAGATGGCTACGTTTGTGGTTGCACAGGCTAAATGCACGCGGGGCTCCGTCCCTCTGCTCACGCATCTCCTGAAAAGGAGCACACTCATTACGTGACAGTCCGACCTATTCTAGAAACAGCATCGTGGATGGTAGGAGCCAGGGCTATGGGCTCAAAAGTGAACCGTGGCTCTCACTTACAAACCCCATCACTGTGGGTAAAGTCATTTAAATTCTCCCAGTCTCCGCGGCTTTATCTATAAAGTGGAAATAATCTCCCCTTCATGTGATCATTAGATGCACCTAAAGTTCTTAGTGCGATTTCTGGCATTATAAATAGGTGCCCGGGGAATGGTATTATTATTAATTTATTAATAATAAATTTAATAATAAATTAATAACAATAATATATAATAAATATAATATTATAAATATAAATAAATATAATAAATAATAATAAATTTAATAATAAATTTATTCATTAATAAATTTTATTATTGTTATTGTCATAAAGTTCTAGTGAGGAACAACATAGTCAAGCAGGAAAAACCATGAAGTTTCAAAACAACTGCAGCGCGACTCCCAGCTCTGCTGCCAGCAGTTCAAGCAAAGTATAGACCCAGGTGACCCTCAGTCGCCTGACCGGTAAGTTACGAGGATAAAAAGTGATAATTTCTCCCAAACCTGGTACTTAGCTTATAGCATGTTCCATCTTCCCTTTTATATGTAACCGCAGAATAAACAATTTTGATGAAATCCTGTCTGGTTAACCAATGATACAATGAATCTCATGGGATTTTCTTCACCTTTGCTCAGGAAAAAAAAAAAAAAGAACTTCTTTTAGTGGAGAACCAATCTTTAATTTATTTGGGGTTCCTTTCTTCTGGAGGTAAAAGTCCATCTGTCTAAGTGGTATTGTGTCAGACTTATCTCATGAGTTATAGACTAGAATTCCTTAGAAAAATGAGCCCTCTAAAATGTATGGAAGCATTTGGGGATAATCTCTGATTGATTCCTTTCTTTGGTTTCCCAGGTATATTTTGTCTCTCTAACCATAAATATAAATTTTAGGTGGAATATGTAAATTCTATTGCTAAGCATCAAAAGAATTTAAACTATTAGTTCTGAGGATTTTTCTGAAGGTCATTTTTCACAGTTTTCATGGCATATATAGTTTTTTCTGCTTTCTGGCATAGTAATAATACTGGCATCTTCTGAGTCAAGAGAACTAAGCGTTCTTCATGTAGAAACCATTGCCACGAAAGTCCCTCCCTCTTCCCTTCTAGCCCTTCCCCCTTTGTCACCCAAGCCTGTATCCCGTCAGGTCACAGGATACCACGGCACCTCCAAGGAGGGAGGGTTGAGGGAGATGTGGTTGCCTACTTTTCCTCTTGGGATGGACGTCTTTAAAAATGCGTTCCTAAAATTCAGTCTTCCAAGAGGGAAAATGACACCAAAGCATCAAGACAATATCTCACTTGACCAGGGACACTTGCCAGCAAAAGGTAGACCTAGCGCTTCTCCGAGTCTCCAAACAACTTCCATAGTGTTCTTTCCCTCCAGCCAAGAGACAGGTGAACTTACCACGGGCTACAGCTAGCTCTCTCTCTCTCAATAAGAATAATTCTACGGGGGCGCCTGGGTGGCACAGCGGTTGAGCGTCTGCCTTCGGCTCAGGGCGTGATCCTGGCATTATGGGATCGAGCCCCACATCAGGCTCCTCGGCTATGAGCCTGCTTCTTCCTCTCCCACTCCCCCTGCTTGTGTTCCCTCTCTCGCTGGCTGTCTCTATCTCTGTCGAATAAATAAATAAAATCTTTAAAAAAAAAGAATAATTCTACGTACAGAACACCTGAAACTGGTATCCAGATCAGAGGAATAATGCCTAAATATGCTGGCTTCACTGCCTCTTGGACCCAACAGACATTTCTGGAGCAGCTACTATGTGCCAGGTTCTGAGACTACAAAAGACAAGTAACATCGATTGTTATAGAATGGGAATATTAAGTTTCTTTGAACTTAAGAACTTTGAACAAAAGGTCTTTATTAGCATTAATCTCTCTTTTCATGGTGACAGTTCCCCACTTTTACTTTATCTGGGGGAAATTCTGTCATCCTGTTAATATCAGCTCCTCTTCTAGAGCAGAGAATAATAGCTAATGCATAGTAACGGAATTGGACATGCGAGGAAGTAATAACATGATGGAAAGCATACCAGAGTGTGAACTGCTAAGATGGGAAGGACTTTCAAATGAAAATCTTTCAAATTGTTAGGATCCTCATTCTGTAACTATCTGGTTGTTCTATCTGATAGGGATTAAGCATACCAGCCAGCTAGCCTTCCAGATACTGCCAGCACATGAAAAGTCTGGAACCAATATAAAAATCTCTACAGGGGTGCCTGGGTGGCTCATTCTGTTAAGTGTCTGACTCTTGGATTCTGCTCAGGTCAAGATCGCAGGTCATGGGTTTGAGCCCCACCTCGGGGATCCCACTCAGCAGGGGGTCTGCTTGAGATTTTCTCTCTCTCTCTCTCTCTCCCCCTTTGCCCCACCCCACCGTGCTCAATCTCACTCTCTCTCAAATAAAATAAATAAACCTTTAAAAATATCTCTCCATAGTTGGAAGAGACCAGTGAGTCCTGTCTGCAACAGATAATGGAAGACTGAACTAAGCAAACCCAACTGAGTAGAAGAAATTCTTTTCTATTGCCACCCAGCCCCACTGCTGTGAAGAGGGGATTAACAGGAAGATACTACTTGCCCTCCTCTTTCGAATCTGGTGTCCCGCCAGAAAGTGAAGAAAACGGCACAGGTTTAAACCCAGAAGAGATTGATAGGGATTGAGCAGGCCAAAACTGACCAGCAAAAAGCAGTGAAAGTTGATGCTCAATCCTGTGTGTGTGTGGGGGGGGGTGTCTCCGATGGCCTCAGGGGCCTTTTCCTCCTCAGTATTCTAATTCCACTCAGGATTCCTGAGACAATATTACGAGCAGGTCTACAATTCCTGGCTTAGGTGATAAGTGCTCAGGAGAGCAGCACATTTTACGTTTATGGGTTGTGATACTGATGCTATTTCTGGAAAACTCTGCACCCAGTCAACTTTCTCCAGTGGTCTAAAACAAATGTATGCTCCCGCTCATTCTGTTTTCTTTTGGAAAAAGAAAACAAAATGAAAAAACTGAAGTTTTTCAGTGGGAATCGAAATCCACCTTCCAAAATCCATCCAGAATTTGAGGAATGCGAAGGCTGGGGCAGAATGCTGGAAGACAGGGGCATCACGGGCCACGAAGGGCAGACAGCAGCACCAAGCTCATCTCATAGTTGGTCACATCCGCTTCACAGAGCTGAATTTCTGGAAACAGCTCTTACTCTGTTCAGCATCAAAAACTTACTTTAAGTATGAAAAAGGAGGCCGGTCCGAAGAGCACATGGTGGCTGACGCGTGGGGTGAGGCAGGTGCTGCATAGGGCTTGTATTTGCTTTTAAATTGTTGCATTAACTCAAGTTTGCAATATGCAAAGATTTAACCCAAACCGTCCAGGCAGGAACTGGGGCATTTTGACTGTGACAAGGCAGGAAACCCACAAAGAATGAAATGATCTGAATGCTCAAAAAACTTGTTTTCAGAAAAGCCAAAAAGGCCAGAAAATGGATTAAATTAAAGGTCTGAAAAATGTGACTAAACTAAGTCAGAGGATCACCAACTGGGAAAAAATGAGGAATAAAAATAGTTTGACATCTCCAGCATCCTAAAGATGAAAAAGTCAGAGAAACCTCGACTGTTCATTCTGCTGGGAATATTCACTAATCCATTCATCAAATTAACTAATTGAGCAAACGCTTCGTTGGGCACATACTCTGGGCCAGACAGGTGCCTGGGAACAGCCCAGTGACCAGAGGAAGACTCTGCTCTCATAGAGTTTATATGTACGTGAGGTATGTCAGGGTTCTCTAGAGGAATAGGACCAAAAAGGTGTGTGTGTGAGAGAGAGAGAGACACAGAGTTGGGGGGGAGGCTTGGCAAGTCCAAAATCTGACAGGATAGACCAGGAGGCTGGAGAGTCAGGAAGCATTGCAGTTCAAGCCCAAAGGCAGTCTAGAGGCAGAATTTCCTCTTCCTGAAGGGACCACAGTCTCGATGCTGTTAAGGCCTTCAACTGATTGGATGAAGCCCACCCACATTAGGGAGGAGAATCTGCTTTACTCAAATCTACCACTTCCAATGCTAATCTCATCAAAAAACAACAGCAGCAAAACACAAAAACAGAAACAAAAACACACCGTCACCAAAACATCCAGGATAACGTTTGAGCAGACGTCTGCGCTCACATCTGAGTCACAATGACACACGAAACAACGCATCACATGCAGGGGGATGGAGAACTTGAGAGATAGGCGCCCCGCCAGGGAGGGATACGTGCTGTGGAAAGCGGTCAAGCCAGCTTAGGGGGCACAGAGAGGTTGAAGGGTGGGGCAGGGCTGTGTTAGAAAGCTGGTCCGGGAAGGCCCCCGAATGAGAGGATGTTTGCGCACGGCACTGGAGGAAATGTGGGTAAGAGTTGGCTTTCGGGAAAGGCTTTCCAGGAGGGTCAGACCCAGGAGAACCTGGCCTGCCCGAAGTGGGGAAGAACCTCAGGTCCTTAGCAACACCATCATTAGCAACTAGCTGTGAAGATAAGTAAAGATCTCTGTCTCCGGAGCTACCCAAGTCAGCAACCTTTTGCCGACGGAAGCCTCAGCGGGATTATCTGGCCAACCTTAACCCTAGAGGCCGCAGTCTCCTGGACTCCTGAATGTCAGAGCAGGGGAAGGACCATACACACCTGTTCAGCTGCAAGACAGATTTTAAAAAATGGACCATCTTGGGTCTTTCATTATCTATAGGATGTTAGTATTTTCTGCAAGTCAGAAAATGTGCTTCTCTCTCTCTGGACTCACCCATGAAGATGTGAAGTGAGAGCTCCTGACCCTGGAGGGTGGTTTTCTCTTATCCCCAGGACCTGTGCCTGGCCTGCAACAAAGGGCCTTAATATATCTCTCTTCGTGGTAGTTATGGGAAGCTTTTGCATGAGGAATTCTTACCATCTTATTTTATGGTTGAGGAAGCTGAGCACAGAGTATGGGAAATGACTTGTGCAATAATCCACAATGAGGAAAGGCCAGGGGAAAAATCGCACCTCTGACCCAGACCTGGGCTCTGTTTTCAGGTGCTGTATTAGTTTCCTAATTATTTCTATTCCATTTAGGTGCACAAACAACTCAATTCGTTTCAGACAGTGAGTTGTTGACAAAAAGCCTGAGTGTTAATTATACAAAGAACCTTCAGGGTGCCTGGGTGACTCAGTCTGTTAAGCGTCTGCCTTCAGCACAGGTCATGATCCCAGGGTCCTGGGATAGAGCCCCACGTTGGGCTCTCTGCTCAGCAGGGAGTCTGTTTCTCCCTCTCCCTCTGCCTGCTGTTCCCCCTGCTTGTGCTCTCTCTCTCTGTGAAATAAATAAATAAAATGTTTAAAAAAAAGACAGAGAACCTTCAACGCAAATGCATATTTCGGGTGGGGGAGGGGGTCTGGCAGGAACTCTCTGAGAAACAGAAGTCAGTCTCAAGTGTATGTAAGAAGGCTGTAGCAGGGACCCCAAGGCTCGGGTTCTGGCTGGCACGGAAGGGATGTGGAAACTTCGCACCCTTGGTCTGCAGCTCGGAAAGAAGTAGGTTTACACCTCCCTTCCTCCAATCTGGGTGCTGAGTTTCTGAGAATAGCCACGATGCCCGCTGGGACTGCAGTCTCTTGCAGGGGTGGGGGTCTGAAACGCACAAACAGAAACCCCACGTCTTCCTAGACTAGAGTCTTGGCACTGGCTCCCTTTGAAACTCAGTGACAGGGCTGCAAGAGAGTTTGTCCCTTGTATCAGAGGATGAGGAATTGAGAGAATAATTGGGTATTCCTTAGTTATCTGTATCAGGGATGGATCACTTTTCAGAGACAACCAGGTCACTCAAGACAAGAAATGACACAGGCAGAGCCAGACCCAGAAATTGAAGACTGCCCCCCACCGCATACCTCACCCTGGTTGACAAGCTGTCCGCCCGTTCCCAGGACTCACAACCACTGGAGATGTCACGTGGCAGTTACAAAAACAGTAATATCTCTGTGCCTGAATTAAGCAAACTATTGAAGAAACAGAAACTACCTTTGGATTACACCAAAGAATCAATTGCCCTAAGAGATAAGCTAGAATTTGAAAAGGAAGTAAGAAAAAAAATAATAAGTTTTTTTTTTCCTGTTCTTAGTGAAGCTCGAAGCAAACAGGAAAATAATTTTTAAAAGCAGCAAATTAAAAAAAAAAAAAGACACAAGTGAAAAATGCAAGGATGGCAAGAATGACTAACAGATGCCTGCCGAAGAGTCAGTGAATTTTTTCAAGACTGAGCCCTGTCCTCTGCTGCTGAGGACGTAAATGGCACGAGAAGCAGCTCGGCTGACTACTTCTGCTCGCTTGCTTGCTGTTTGGACTCTTATTGAGAACACGTGAGAAGAAAGAAATTCTAAGAAGACCATTTCCGACTATGACAGGCATCGCTAGTATATTTGTGTCAAACTAAGGAAGTAGTAGGGACATTTTGTGGCAGGTGCATTATTGAAACACTGAGATCCAGAGAAGTAAGAGAAAATTTTCTTGACATGAAAGAGATGAGTGAGGATTCCGTTCCTTCTTATTTTTTCAAAACGTGTAAATAAAAATACACATGGTAATCTTATGCCCGGAGTGTCTTCTTTCTTTCTTAAGGCCAGTTTCTGGGGAGACCAGGAGAGAGAGAGAGTTGAGGCAGTGGGTGTAGACCTCTGAGTGATCAAGCAATACATAAAAGAGAACGAGGGAATCTAGCAAATTCTCCCTGGGATTAGATTTTCAGTTTAGTGCTAGAGTTAGAAAAATAGTCTTCAAAACTGTGACAGACCTCAGAATCGCGTAGTGATTCACTAAAAAAAAAAAAAAAATACTGCAGGTCCCACCACAGACGTAAAGACTGAGGGTCTCTGAGATCGTCAGCAAGCCCTCCGTTCTGTGGATGGTCACCACAGCTGGAGACAGCCCAGCTAGAGGACAGCTGAGGGCAGCAGGCCACTGCACTGACCCGTGAGGCGCTGAAGAGATTTACAGACCAACAGCCTCTGTGGTCCGCGCTTGCAAATCAGAAGCTGACTTCTCACAGAGAAGTAATGACTCTTCCCAGAAACAGGCCGGAAGGAAAAGAAGCCATCTTTGGTGGAGGAAACAGATAATGGGAGGGCTACAAAATCCTAAACTAGAACCTAGAGTTCTTAACTGCCCAGGGGGGCCAAAGAAGTCACACGGGAATGAGGCGTCCACGTGTCATGGGCAATAGGGGAGGAGAGGTTCGTCGAAATGGAGAGGGCCACCGGGACCAAGGGCAGGAGAGCGGGGCCATGCGGCAAGTGGGCCCAGGTCTTCCATTTTTTCCACAGAAAGCAAAATCCTCCAACATTTAGGTGGCAGCAATATTAAAAACAGGTACTTACATATATATTTACTGTATGTGTCACTACCATGCAGGCTAAAAAAAACAAAAACAAAAACAAAAAACCCCACATAGTCTGGGGCAGTGTCTGGTCAGGCCTTGAAATCAGGCCTAAATCTATTAAGACTTCCATACGAAAAAACAGTCTACTTTGGAATATCTTGTGCAGGCGGTTAAAAACGGAAGCTCAGGCAACAGCAAGGGGCAAGAGTGTAACCCACGTGCTCTGAGAACGTATTCTCTCTCTCTCTCTTCCAAAACCTCTGCCCTCCGAAATCAAAAGTATCGATGTTTCTAACATCTCATATTTTTATGGTCTCCCGGAACACAGAAGTGAGTAAGTCTAGAATCTTGCATGACTTGCCAAAGGGCAGTCCGTCATGAATGCCTCCAGAGCCAAGTTGATTCTAATTTTGCAAGTTCATCCCAGTTCGCAGCTTAACAAAACCTACAGTAGGTCTTGCTCGCCTCGCTGGGCTGGCCTAGTGAGCTGCAGTCGGATTCGTTAGTTTATAAGGCTGGCCTTGCTCAACATGCCTAACCACATAGTAAATCATTATCATCCTTACACTTAGTGGAACTCGGGCCGGTGGTCCAACATAGACCCCTGTTCCTAAATGCCCAAGATGGGAGTGGCTTGGTTCCACTCCAAAACAAGAAGGGAGCAGAGATCTAAGGGGAAAAGTAGCTCATTTCCTTCTGGCAAAGATGGAGCTGCCAATCCTGTAACGATCACTTGCTCTCTAATCAGACCATCACCACTTACATCTCACGTCAAAGAAAATAGAGGTTGGCAAGTCACTGAATTACTTGCTCCTGCTTGAGACTGAATTCAAGAGACTTACTTAAGAAGCTAAAGGCGCTTTATTTCTCTTTTTAAAGCAAGGGTCTTCCAGAAAATGAAAAGGACCTTCTAGGTAGTTAAATGCTGCTTTTCCACTTGTGTGAACAGATACACACAGATAGCAAAAAGAATACAAGCCTATGCACTAAGATACTGACAATAGTTCTATAAATAGGTTTTTTTTGGTAATAAGATATATGTGGACAGATTCCAGTACAATTAGAAAAGGTTTCTTTATAATAATAGATTACTAAAAAAAAGAATAAATAAAATAATAAATGATAAGAATTATAGAAATTCAAGTTCATTGAATAAATGCTCTCTCTGTAAATGCATCCAATAAAAATTACAAGATAAAAATTGTGCCCCGGAGAAGTGACAGAAAGCAGACTATAAACAGCACAGAATAAACATGCAATTATTTACAGATGTAGACAAAACTAAAAGGCCATAAGAAAAATATAAAAACTCTGGCTTTAGGTGATAAAGTAAGGAATAACTTTACATTTTCAAGAATTACTTTTCATTTCACATCATCTGGTCAGTTTCTCTCTCTATATCTATTTAAAGAGAAGAAAGAGATTCACTGTCCTAAATTTGGTTTCGATTTGCTTTTTATTTCTGGATCCACTTTTTAAGTGTGTCCTTTGATTATTTTTCATCATAAGGTAATAGTCTTCAGTACCTATTACAAAACATGTGCTCACTGAGGGACTTTTGGGACCCAAGATAATTTACCAAAAGGCACTTTGCTCACTAGGGGTTTTCAAGTGGGGGATTTCCTTATTCAGGTTTTTAAACATCTCTTAAATGTTGGCCATTTTCTCCAACTGCCGGTTGTATTATAGTCATCTGGTTTCCCTTTAGCATCTAGAAGCCTTCGGAGAGATTCCTTTGAGATACTGACAGTTCCACTGTAAGAACTATTTAGGAGTAAATTACTTGCCTAGTGTCCCAAAGAGACTTACACTCAAATCCTGGGTCCCCTTTGCCTCTCACTATTTCACCTTCCCCCTCTAAACTTAGGGAGAGAAATGTAACCTCTTTTTCTACATTAAACTCTAATTTGCCACTAGGGGTGGTAACTGTATGTCAGAGATGGACAAGAGGAGACTTCCTTCATCTCACAGTGGCCCTGCTGGGCTCCGTGTACCAATTTCATTTCTGCCTCCCCATCTTGCCATCATTTATAAATTGGTGTTTTTCCCTCCAGGTTGTTATTGTTTTAAATTACATTTCATAATTTTGTTTTGGTCTAAAAACTTTTCAAGTCCTTTGTGATATAAGTAAAACCCATTAAAAAAAAACCATTTCACGTTTCTGAGGCCGGTTTAAGGAAAATGATTAAATTAGGAATTAAACAACTGTCTTTATTTTTCCACTAAAAATCTTTCATTGGATTCTTTATAAATACACTGGTTTCTTTTCAAATGCCCTCTCCTTTCCCTTGACCATAATTTGAAGACAACTGCTCTAAGAAATGTAGAAGAAATTCAGTATGTAATAACTGCCTGACCACAGGCCTCAATGGTATAAATAAAAACCTATCAGAGCTATGTGCTAAAAGAAAGAGAGAAAGAGAGAAAGAGAGAGAGAAAGGGAGAAAGAAAGAAAGAAAGAAAGAAAGAAAGAAAGAAAGAAAGAAAGAAAAGAGAAGAGAAGGATGCATTGCCCACAGCTATTTCTCACACAAATTTCTATATTAGGTCTGACTCTTTTTCAAAGTCTCCTTCAGACATTTGTGATTGTTTGGGGATTTCAAACGTATTTCTTGGTACCACAGACACAACGGCTAGGAACTAGAGGAGAGAAAACAAACACCAAGAGGATAGAAAGAAGGGAAGCACAGAGGTAAGGGACAGCAGGCAGGAACGGAGACCAGGACCCCAGAGAAACAAGGAGGACAAGAGAAGGAGGCAGCTCCCTCCCACCCACGCAGCCCACTGACTGGTCAAACCAAGTCTGCTTCTGTTTTATTATTCTTGCTACTACTAAGGAAGCACTGCTAAGTGCAAAGGCACAAAAGCAAGTGTTTGCGGGAGACACCGGATGACACGACAGACAGCCTGGAAACTTAAGAATAAGGTGTGCTATTGGGCTAGTGGTGGGCGCAAGGCATAAATTTAAGAGTCATGTCAGAGGGGCAAAGGGAATATACACAATAAAATGTAGACAGTGATTATCTAAGTGATAGGGTCATGTCAGATTGTTTCCAGATGAAAGAATTATTTGTCTGCATTTAAAAATTTTATTTAATAAACCTTAAATTTCTTAATCTCCTAGGCCATATATTATATGTAAACATAATAAATGTTTAATTACAGATGTTATAATAATAGGTACATACAAATAAAAATATACACAAGTGTGTGTGTGTGTGTGTGTGTGTGCATTCTTTCAGAAAAACGAAGTGTCCTCGGTGCTTTAAATATGCATCTCTGGAAAGATGCTAAGTGTAACCCCCTCCTGGCTTTGATAATTCTGCTATGCTTACTTGTACTGCTGTCTGGAGAACTAAGAGAGATTTTCCAAAGTAACCAACACTGCGAAAATGCAGTGGTTAGGGACAGGAAGAAAAGAGAGCGGTCTGAGTTGTACAAATAGTTCGATTTTGAATCTTACATTTTCTCTAGGAGTTTCTAAAGGAACCCAGCTATTGCACAGTACTTCCAAAAGAGCCAGTGAATTGTGTTTTTGTTTTGTTTTTTGTTTTTCTTTTCCTCCCCAATCATAAGATGGTTCCAGACATCACTGCCTTTTTCCTTCCAACTTTGGGTGTAGTCTGGAAACCAGGTGCCATCAACAAACTTGCCTGGACTTTGGAAATAAGTCTAAATTAAGTCCCAGCTCTGCCACTTAGACGCGCTGCGCGAGCTCGGCTGCTACTTGAGCTTTCCGGCCTCCATCCGGCCCTCTGTGAAACGGGGATGAAGGCATCGCCCTCAGCCCGCGGCGGACGCGCCGTTGACACACGGTCCCGGCACGGTGCGCGGAACTCGGGGCCGGTCCCCATCAAATGAAAATCCACGGACTCTCGGGGGCTTCGGCACTCAAATGCACCGAGTCTCTGGGACTGGCCACCACGCCGGCAGTCTTGCGCCGGGGACTCTGCCAGGGAGGGGGCTGCGGCCGGGCTTCCAGGCCAAGTGCAGGCGCGCGGGGGCGTGCGCGCCGGCAGCAGGTACCAGCGCCCTGGCCCAGACCGGCCTTATGGGTGCGCGCGAAGAAGACTGCAAGAAGACAAGGAAGGGCAAGAGAAGAGAAGAGAAGAGAAGAGAAGAGAAGAGAAGAGAAGAGAAGAGAAGAGAAGAGAAGAGAAGAGGAGGAGAGGAGAAGAGAGAAGAGACCTGAGACAGTGACTTACGGTCTTAAGGAGAAGTATTCCCGGAAGGGAAACAAGAACAGTTTCTTTTTCTGAGTGGTGATAAGAAGGTAAACAAGCCTCCAGAGGCGCATTCAGCCCCAAGATAACTTTTCCGAGAAAGAAACGGTTTGGTCTGAAGTCTCAGGTTTCCCACTGCCCGGGGGCCGCTTTCTTCCCCAGATCTGAGAGCGAGTGGAAAACGCGCGCTGGGGACCGGCCGCAGAGGGCGCGGGCTGTGCCCCCCCCACACCACCCGGGGCTCGGTCACCACCCCGCCCCGGGGCCGACGTGCGGCGGGACAAGCGGCGCTGCTCCCGAAGATCCCCTCCGTTCCCGGCCCGCCCGGCCCGGGCCCCGCACAGCCGTCCCCGGGGAGGGGCGCGGGGAGGCAGCGGCTCCCAGACCCCGCGGGCACGGAGAGCCCCAGCAGCCCGCGGCCAGGCCGCCCCACCCCCCGCCCTGCGCCCGCCGGCGCGGGGCCGGAGCCACTCACCAGACACGGGACGGCCCAGGTCCCCCACATGGCTGCGGAGCGCCCCGCTGGAGAGCCAGCGCCTCTGCGCCTGCGAGCGCCGCCGGCCAGCAGCCCCGGGAGGAGTGCCAGCCGCGTGGCCCCTCCCCGAGCCCCGCCGGCCCGGGATCAGCTCACCGCCCTGC